>NC_133648.1:226657690-226957690 GCF_009905375.1 Apium graveolens
TACAACTTCAGTCCTTAAAGCTTTACCAACTTTAACTTCTGATAACAACTTCAGTCTGTATACATATCAGAAATTTGAGCAGTTGTAGATCTTGACGGGGCTTCACTTTCTGGTCTCTTTGATGTCAGGAGTTGTTCTGAGATAGTTCTTTAACAAACATCTCTCAGCATATCTGAGTTCATCAATCATCCTCCTTTTTACATCTTTGAGTTCTACAGTATCTTCACCAGTTTGGAAGATAGCATATCTGAGATCATTAATTTTTGCTTTTCTCAACTCCTTATCAAGTCTTATGACATAGGCTTTGTGTTAGGTCACACACACACACTGTAGAGGGGGTGAATACAGTGTATAGTACACTCAAATCGAACTTTAAGAACTTAAGTAACAAAAAACAAACTTTATTGAAACAATAAACTCTGTTACAGTATGGAACTGTTACCTCTTAGTGATGAACAAATATCACGAGAGCTGCTAGGGTTATAATGAAAAATCTTCTTTAATAATGATAACACTTATAGTGTAAACCCTATGTCTGTATTTATATACTACACAGTTACAAGATAATCGCTAATTGATATGGAATATAATTCTGCTTCCTAAAATATATCAATCAGATATCTTTTCTTCCAAGTATTCCATTCTTTACAGAATTCCTTCTTCATGCATATCTCTTCTTATATTTATCTTGATCTTCTTTCCTTTAATCAGCTACTGTCCTTATCTGATTGTCCTTCAGCACTTAAGTTCTGATATTTATCTTCTGATGATTATCTCCTAATAACATAAGTACTGATATCCTTAAGTCCTGACTTCCAGTATAAGTACTGATCAACAGTTAAGTACTGATTTATCCTGTTCAAGTAAGATCTGAAAGCTAAACATAAAACATATTAGCCATGACATTATCAAATATATCTAACAATCTCCCCCAACTTGTAAATTAACATAATATACAAGTTTAAACAGATATTTGATAATGTCAAAAACATTAAGTACAAATACATGAGAATTAGACTAGATAACTACAACTTACAGTCCTTAAAGCTTTTACCAATTTCAACTTCTGATAACAACTTCAGTCTGTATAAATATCAGTATTTAAGCAGTTATAGATCTTCGACTTGGCTTCATCATTTTCTGATCTCTCTGATGTCAGGAGTTGTTCTGAGATAGTTCTTCAACAAACATTTCTCAGCATATCTTAGTTCATCAATCATTCTCCTTTTGACATTTTTAAGCTCTGCAGTATCTTCACCAGTTTGAAAGATTGCAGCTCTGAGATCATTGATCTTTGCTTTTCTCAACTCCTGATCTAGTCTTATGACATAAGTTTTGTCAGACTCCAGATTGAATTCAAGTCCCTTCATACCAAGATATGTTCTGATATGTGCAGTATTAGGCTTCATATCAACAATATCACCATTGTGATCTCTGTACTTTGGAACATATATGCTGTCAGACTTAACAAAATAAAGCCTTTTCTGTCTCTGAATCTGTTCTTTTAAGTAGTTTGCAGCAGTCTCTGTTATTCTGTCATCCACTTGAAGTAAGAAAAGTACATGCTCCAATTCTTCAAAATACTTCAATGGAATGGCATTTTGTCTTATATGATAAACCCTACCATCTGTCATGAAATACAACATGATGTATTCTTTCAAGTAGGTATGGTAAACCATCTGTACAGATTCCAGTTGATTCAATCTCTCAGGAGTTGCTCCAATACCTGGTTCACTCAAGGAAGTTGGATCATTGGTAGTGTTGTGTACTCTTCTTTCATCAGCACTTCCCAATCCAGTTTTATCTTTAGCTTCCTTTCCAGTAACTACTCTTGCTTCAAAACCACTTGCAGTAGTCTTCAAAGATTGAGTCTGTTTTGCTTTAGTGAATCCTGGTAAGAGTGTCTTTGATCTATTTTCTGATATCAAGTTAACTTGAGCTCTGTCAGAGGTTACTTGCTTCTTCTGAATATCAGAACTTACAATTTCTTGACTCTGAACAACTTGAGCCATGTCAGAGGTTGTTTTAAGAACTTTTCTTGAAGTTAGAGCAAGATCATCCTTTTCATCAGTAATTTCTTCTTCCTCAGGAGGTACATAAACCTTGATAGGTTCACCAACCTTTTCTTTACCCTTGGATCTTGGATCTATCTGTGGTTGTGATCTAGCCAACGTTGCTTCAGTATGTGTCCTTTCTTTGATCACAATGCCTTTGAGTTTTGGAAGTGAATTTTTACCAGAAGCTTCAGATTTAGATGTGACTTTCTCTGATTTAAGTCTAGCTTCCTCTTCCTTTAAACTTTCCAAGTCCATTCCTGTATTTTCTTGAAGAAATAACTGTCTTGACATTTCCTCATCAAGATCTAGAAGTTCATCAGAACTTATCCTTTTACCAGCAGCAGAACTTATTCTTTTCCCAGTATCAAACTTGTCCTGTGACTAGCTTGTCTTGATGTAAACCTTCTACCTTGACTATGACCGCTACCCATTCCAGAGTATCCTTGATCATCATTTCCATCATCTTTTCCTTGCAGTGTCTTGTTAGTGTTGCATTTGGACTTAATTACCTTCTCCCTCTTTTTGGCATCAGCAGGTAGTAAAAGAGAGATAAGTAATTCCACTGAGGATTGGAGGTCAGTAAGTTGCGATTGCTGAGAAGCTTGATTTGTCAGAATGTCATCAATCTGAGCTTGTTGTTTCTCTTGATTTTTCTCAATATAAGCAATCCTGTCAATGGTAGGTTGAAAGAACTTTTTCTTATCAATTTTCCAAACTTGTTCTTGTTTGAGAAAGTTCTCCTGAATCTTGTGTAGCTCTACATAAGTAGTTGAATGAAGACCTTGTAGATGTTTAGTACTCAATGCAGTGACTCTAAGCTGAGTTTTTAAATCATCAGAATTTAACATTTCATCAGCTTTAGTCAAGTGCTCAGCAAGATGTATTGCAGTTGGAACACATGAAACTGAGTTCCATTCCTTAGTCCACTCCTGACCTGCAGGAGTTTCACTCCAAGGTACAGGTGCAGCCCCGATAACAAACTTCTTTACCAGGTCAGACTTAGGAAGAGTCTGTTGAGGAGTATGTCCTGAAGGACCTGCTTCATCAGCATCTACAGTTGGAGCAGCATCACCAGTATCTCCAGCATTTGCAGCATCAGAACGTAAAGAATCAGTATCTTCTGATAAGATAACAGTGTGAGTAGCAATGGAGGCTTCAGCATCCTCTAATTGCTGATCTGATACTAAGTTCTGATCAACAGCCATATCCTGATGCTCACCTAAAGTCTGATCATCAGCATCTTGATGCAGAGAAGGTGTTGTTGATAACTCTGGAGTTTGAACAGCATCAGTAACAGGTGTTGTGGAAGGATTATTTGCTGTTGGAGCTTCTAAGAGAAATACTTCAGACACAACCAAGTGTTGAACATCAATATCAGCACTTGTGCCTGGATCAACAAGAGACACAGATAGTGAGTTAGCCTTGTCAGATACAGCTTCCTGAGATGGAGTTGATGGAGAAGAAGTGACTGGAGCAAATTCCTTGTCTTGTGAGATCAGAGATTCCTGATCCCCTTCCTTAGCTGCTTCTTCTTCATCATCTGAAACTGGCCTTTGTGCCCTCTGTTTCTTGTACTTCCTTGTTGATTTGGATTCCTTGGGAGTTTCAGGAACTGTCATTCGTCTAAGCCTCTTAAGAAGCCTAGAACCCCCAATTTTAGAATCCTTCTGAGAAATCTCTTTCTCAGCTTCAGATACAACAGGTTCTCTAGAAGAAACCTGTTCCTCAGAATCAAATTCATCTCTCAATGTAATCCTCCTTCTCTTTTGAGATGTTTGAGGAACATTCTTTGTCCTCTTTGGCTTGGAAGATGAAGGCTTCACAGTAGGTGCTGAAGATGAAGGTTGAGCAGTCTGTGAAGTGGAGAGATAGGATTTGAGATATGTTCTGAGGGTAGGTTGAGTAGAATGAGAGGTAGGTACTGAGGTTGATGGATTTTGGGTGTTTGGAGTTGGTTAGATATCAGAGTAAACAGATCTATAAGTATCAGGATCAGCATTTACCAGGATCTGTTTTACAGACTTAGGAATCTGTAATGGTCTAACCACTTTTTTCTTAGTATCAGCATTTACCAGGTCATTAAAGTATCGTTTTGCAACCTTAAAAGGTGGGGTTTGAGTGCTGACTAAATGAGGTTCATCAGTACAGTAAGTGTAAATAAGTTGACAGAATCTAGCAAAATAAACAACATCTCGATCCTCTGTCATCCTATCCCCAATAAAACCAATTATTCCAGTTGCAAAATCAAAATGAGTTTGATGAATAATAGCATACCCTATGTGCTGACTCAGAATTGGGATAGCATCAAAATTTGAACATTTGTTCCCAAAAGCTTTGGTGATGCAGTCAAAGAAGAAACTCCATTCTCTTCTGATATTAGCCCTTTTTAACTGCCCAAGCTTTGCCAAACTCTTTTCATATCCCAAATCAGCCATTAACTCCCGAAGGGCTGAGTCCTCTGGAATTGAGAAAGTACAATCTTCTGGAAGATGTAAAGCCCTGCGTACTGTACCAGGAGTGACTACAAAGGATGAATCACCCACTTGAAAGATAATACTGGGAGTTCCACGTTGACCACCATCATCAAAAAGTCCAGTCCTCCAAAACCTCAGAACTTGTTGGCTTGAAAAGAATTCAGGCTGTGTTAATGCATACCCAACCTCACTATGTGCAAGAAGATCTTGCACAAAGTGCAATTCAGATGGAGCTTCAGTGTGATCAAGAACTGCAGCATAGTTGTTGGGGACAAACTTAGCTCCATCAATGATTAAATCCTTAGGTGCCATGTGAAAAAAAAATGAGATTCAAGTATGCCTGTTAGGTGTTTGAGATAATGTCTGTATGAAAAACCAACGTGAGAAATAAAGAGAAAGAGAGTAAAAGTAAGGAGAGAGATAAAATATAAAGAAAATAAAAGATTAAAGAAATCTTCTCTCTATTGTACTTATACTCTGAACAAAAATGTTACCATTGGACACCTGTCAGACATGCAGTAATAACGGACAGTTACTGGGCTCGAGAAAACAGGAATCATTACTTACCCATTTGCCTAGTTTCAAGGAAAAACCGTTCCATTTATCAAGAGAAACAGTTTTAATTCAAAATTTAAACCGTTAGCACTGATTGAATTATTTTTCACTGCATCATTAATATTCTGAAAATACATCACATGAAAATGACCAAGATAAATTAGATAAGTAAGTGCTGAAAATGAATCAAAACTTAATATAAAATAAAATTTATATGGTCATCTGAATATCAATCAGGATTTATCAACACAAGATAAAATAACTCAGAGACAAAATCTTGAAGTAAAAACAACTTTCATTAATATATCAAGACAATACATTTATGAAATGGAAATTACATCAATACTTATACAAGATTTTCCCTAAACTTCTAAACCTAACATCAACAGCCTTAGTCCTAGCTAAGAAGCCTGACAAAGCTGATGATGAAGAAAAATAGGAAGAAGACGAGATTAAGTCATCTTCTTCTTCCTACTCTCGACAAACAGAATGACGAGTCTGATGATTCGCTCTTGCTAGCGGAGAGCTTCCAGCCTTTCCTCCTCCAATCGCTCCAGATGGCGATGGTAGTCCATATAGAAGAACAGAAGGTGTGTCAGTACCTCCTATGGGACAGAGTCCCATATCTCCTCAGGAATGGCTGTGACATGCCATTCCTGCTGCCACTCGGCACAGCTTAGCTCCATATTGAAGTTTTGGTAGTTCAAAAACATGTTGTATCTGACCATTGTGTTTTTGAAAGAAGAAGAATGAAGATAAGTGTGTGAGAAGAATTTGATGGAAAGACTGATGTGAAGTGGCTGCTTATATAGGCAAGAGAATGCCAGGAGACGCAAAGAAATTGAATGCTGACAGGTAGAATTAATTCTACCTCGTCTCCCTAGACTTTGAAAAAGAATAACATTCATTGGAAAGAGGAATCATGGTTTAAAACGCACAAGAAACAAGAAACAGTGGATTGTTCAAGGATGAATACCATTAATCCTAATCATAGTGACTATTAATCTTCCACTTCAACATATTCTAGTTCGAACTGAGACTATTATCAAATTGGATTCACAGATAAGCCAAGTAAAGGATTAGACTGAGAAATCAGAACTTAGACCTATACCAGAACTTAACAGTCATTAGAACATAATTTCTTAACTCGAAAAAAAATGCCCATCTTAGTAACTCCTCATACAAGTTCTGAGTTATAGACGTCAGAACTTAATCATCAGAACGTGTAACTAGAACTTGTCCTCAGAATTTGTGCAGTAATGACACAATGACTGTTTATCTAAAATAACATAGACCACCACAGAAATTTTCATCATTCAGATGGAGTGATTAGTGTGTGCATTAACCTAAATAACAGACAAAGAGTAAAGTCTGATTCACTTCAGTACATCTTAGAAATAAGGCATAACTAAAATTTTGCTAAAGAGCTGTCATTGTCTTGAAACGTACTGATGAATGAGTTCATGCTTGAGTCCACCTCAACTATTTTGTGCTAATTTTATGCATCTTTTGAAATTCTATTTTACAGTGGCTTCTCAGTGTAAGTGAGTCACGACTGTTTATCAGAATTTATGCTATTATCAGAGTATTTCTCCAGTAATCATAGAGTGTGAAAAGTCACCAAGAAAATATTTTGCTTTTCTAATGCATATCTACTTAATACCAGTAATGCACTTGGGTCGTCCCTTCCACATTTTTACTCTAGATCTCAAAGGAGTGCCTGATTTTATTCTTTGATCTTTTTGCTTTTTCTTTTGATAAGTGAAGTTTATCAGCATTTAGTACATTCAACAGTTTTACTAGTATCAGAACTTAACAGATGAGTAGCATTATTCTAATTTGTGACTTAGTAATAAGATATATAAAGTAAACTTAACTAAGCTCAATTATCAGAATTTGCTAGTGTCATAGGGTTTCCACTGAAATAATTACTTCTTACATGGAATCATTTGTTTATTGAAGACTACTAGGTCAGTATCTAGCACAGTTATCCTCATAGGATGGAATAGGTACTTGAACAAACATATCACTTATCAGAGTTTAGAAACATATGTCAGACAACAGTCAGTACTTAAAGACATTTATCAATTAAGCACAGAATACACAATGAGATTAATTCTGTAAATACTGAGCATAAAGTCTGATAACACAAAACAAGACTAAGCAGATTTAGAGAAAGAACCTGAAACCATTCCAAGTTCATTTACCAATCGTGTAAAAGTAGCTTCACACAGTGGTTTTGTGAAGATATCTGCTAGTTGTTGATCTGTGGGAACAAAATGCAATTCCACTGTACCTTCATCCACATGTTCCCTGATGAAGTGGTACCTGATGCTGATGTGCTTTGTCATTGAGTGTTGAACTGGATTACCTGTCATAGCAATAGCACTTTGATTATCACAGTAAATAGGGATTTTGAAATATGTTAACCCATAATCCAGTAACTGATTCTTCATCCAAAGAATCTGTGCACAACAGCTTCCTGCAGTAATATACTCTGCTTCTGCAATTGATGTGGAAATTGACTTTTGTTTCTTGCTGTACCAAGAAACCAATCTGCCTCCAAGAAATTGGCAGCTTCCACTTGTGCTTTTCCTATCAATTTTGCAACCTGCAAAATCTGCATCTGAGTAACCTATTAGTTTAAAATCTGATTCTCTAGGATACCATAATCCCAGAGCAGCTGTTCCTTTAAGATACTTAAAGATTCTTTTTACAGCTGTTAAGTGAGGTTCTCTTGGATCTGCTTGAAATCTTGCACAAAGACAGGTAGCATACATGATATCAGGTCTACTAGCAGTTAGATAGAGTAGAGAGCCAATCATACCTCTGTAGTCAGTAATATCTACTGTTTTACCGGTATCCTTATCCAGTTTTGTCGCAGTGGCCATTGGAGTGGATGCACTTGAACAATCTTGCATTCCAAATTTCTTCAGCAAGTTTCTGGTGTACTTGGTTTGACAAATAAAAGTGCCTTCCTCATTCTGCTTGACTTGAAGGCCCAGAAAATAGCTAAGTTCCCCATCATACTCATCTGATATCTTGACTGCATTAGTTTGGCAAACTTTTTGCAAAGTTTGTCATTTGTAGATCCAAAAATGATATCATCAACATAAATCTGGACCAGAAGTAAGTCCTTTCCATGGTTGAGGTAGAACAGTGTTTTGTCTATTATCCCTCTATTGAATCCACTTTCCAGAAGAAACTGAGCTAAAGTCTCATACCATGCTCTAGGAGCTTGCTTAAGTCCATAAAGTGCTTTATCAAGCCTGTAGACATAATCTAGATGTTTGGTATCTACAAAACCTGGAGGTTGTTCAACATATACCTCCTCCTCCAATTCTCCATTGAGAAAAGCACTTTTCACATCCATTTGAAAGACAGTAAACTTTTTATGAGCAGCATAAGCCAAGAATATCCTTATGGCTTCTAACCTAGCAACTGGTGCAAATGTTTCATCATAATCAATTCCCTCCTGTTGAGAATATCCTTTTGCAACCAGCCTTGCCTTATTCCTTGTAATTATGCCATCACTGTCAGTTTTATTTCTGAATACCCACTTTGTACTAACAACAGATCTATTCTTTGGTCTTGGCACTAGGGTCCAGACTTTGTTTCTTTCAAATTCATTCAACTTCCTGCATTGCTTGCACCCAATCAGCATCTTGAAGAGCTTCTTCCACTTTCTTTGGCTCAGTCTGAGAGAGAAAAGAATTGTAAAGACATTCATTTGAAGTACCTGTTCTAGTTCTGACACCTGCATTAGGATTTCCAATTATCAAATCAGGTGTATGTGATTTTGTCCACTTCCTTGCAGATGGAATGTTTTCTCTAGAACTGGATGCTCCCCCATGATCCATGCTATTTTCATTTTCATTTTCTGATGCTCCCCCTGAAACTATGCTCTCTGAGTTGGATTCTTCAGTATTTAGATTTTCAGCACTATCAGAACTTGGCTTATCAGAACTTGATGAATCAGAACTTGAAGAGCCAGATGCATGTTCTGATGTTTCTTGAGATGTGGTAGGATCTTGAGTATGCTCCCCCTGCATAGGTGCATCTTCCTTTGACGTAGTCTCCACAGTTTCAATAACATCAGAGTTTAATCCATCAGAGTTTACAGTATCAGGACTTAGACTGTCAGGATTTTTTGTATCAGAATTTGAGTCTTCATTTTCAAATCTCAGCTGATCATTGTCAATGAAATCTTCAAGACTAGTAATCTTTTTGTCATCAAAAGAGACATTGATAGATTCCATGACCACTTTTGTTCTCAAATTATAGACTCTGAAGGCTTTTGTGGAAAGTGGATATCCAAAAAAGATTCCTTCATCAGCTTTTAGATCAAACTTTGATAGCTGTTCAGGATGAGTCTTGAGAACAAAACACTTGCATCCAAATACATGAAAATATTTCAGATTTGGCTTCTTTTTCTTCACCATCTCATATGGTGTTTTTCCATGCTTGTTAATGAGTGTTGCATTTTGAGTAAAATAAGCAGTCTGCACAGCTTCAGCCCAGAAATAGGTTGGAAGCTTTGCTTCTTCAAGTATTGTACGTGCAGCTTCAATGAGAGTTCTATTCTTCCTTTCAACAACTCCATTTTGCTGTGGAGTTCCAGGAGCAGAAAATTCCTGCTTTATTCCATGGCTTTTGCAGAACTCTTCCATTATCAAATTCTTGAACTCAGTGCCATTATCACTCCTTAAAACTTTCACAGAATCTTTGACCATTTTATCCAGATGTTTGATATGATCAATCAAGGTTGATGCAGTTTCACTTTTTGTATTCAAGAAATACACCTATGTGTATCTGGTGAACTCATCCACTATGACCAACGCATACTTCTTCTTTGCAATGGACATGACATTTACTGGACCAAATAGATCAACATGTAGTAGATGATAAGGCTCAAGAATTGATGATTCAGTCTTGCTCTTGAATGAAGATTTTCTTTGTTTGGCTATCTGACATGAATCACAAAGACCATCAGGAGCAAATACTGTGTTTGGCAATCCTCTCACAAGATCTTTCTTAACCAGTTCATTTATATTGTTGAAATTTAAATGAGAGAGTTTCTTATGCCAATTCCAGCTTTCTTCAATTGATGCTCTACTCATCAGACAGATTGCAGAACCATCAGTACTTGTTGAAAGCTTAGCTTCATAAATGTTACCACGCCTGTATCCTTTCAGAACAACTTTGCCTTTAGATTTACTCACAATTTCACAGCGTTCTTCAAAGAAATCAACATGATAACCTCTGTCACATATTTGACTTATACTCAGTAGGTTGTGTTTAAGTCCTGAGACTAGAGCTACTTGTTTAATTATGACATTTCCAAGATTGATAATGCCATATCCCAATATTTTTCCAATGTTGCCATCTCCATAAGAAACACTTGGGCCAGCTTTCTCCACAAAGTCTGATAGCAGGGCCTTATTTCCAGTCATATGTCCTGAACATCCACTGTCCAGAACTAGAATATTTTTCCTGTTGCCCTGCAATCACAAAGACCACTAATTATTAATTTTAAGGACCCAGACTTGCTTGGATCCTTTGGCCTTATTAAGTTTATTAACATTTGCAGCGGATTTAGCATCAGAGTTTATGTTAACAATTTTCTTATCAGAACTTACACTATCAGACTTTGAATCAGAATTTACACTAGAAGGAACAATGAAAACTTTCTTCAAAGAAGGTTTTATTTGATAATAATCATAGTACAAGCTATGATATTCCTTTCAAGTATAAATGGAATGCCATAAACTACCACAATGAAAACAAGGATTTTGTGGTTTGTATCTAACAGGCTGACTCTTAACTCCTGATTTTGAAGGTAAGGAGTTAATATTCTTATTCTTCCTGCAAAAAGAAGCCAGATGGTTAGAACTTCCACAGTTATGACATGTTTTCCTAGGAGCATCAGGAACAGGTTTATAATCATTGCTTTTATTCACACCTTCCTTTCCATTCCTATTTTTCCTAGGTGATTTTACCTTGTTTGCATTCTTGACATCTTTCAGCTTATGCTTAAGCTGCTTCTTTGTCATTAAGCCTATGTTCACTTCAACTGTCTTTTCCTGTTTTAGTTTGTCAGAAGTTGATTCCTTTGTAACTTCTGATTTTTCATTTTCAGACTTTACAGTTACAAACTTAACAGGTTTTAACTTTGGCTTTTGCTTATCAACAGACTTAATTTCTTCAGTTCCTTTATCTTTCTTATCTTCTCCATAACCTAAGCCCTCTTTCCAGTTTCCACTACTTAGCAAAGTTTGAGTTATTTTGCTAGAGTTAGTCCAAGTCCTGATAATCTCTCTTTCCTTTTCTAACTCAGTTTTTAGAGATTCATTTAATTTTAGCACTTCATTCCTAACATAAAAAGCATCATCTCTATCCTTCTGAGTTTAATGGAACATGACTAACTCTTTTTCTAAGAAATCATTTCTTTTCTTAAATGCATGATTTTCAGAAGTTAATCTTTCACATGTTAAAGTTTGATCTCTATAACTAACAAACATGGTTTTAAGATATCTTCTCAACTCATTAATATCATCAGTATGAAAAGCATAAGTAGTCTGAGGTACCTTTGTTTCAGCAGCTTCAGAACTGCTCTCAGCACTTTCTTTATCAGCATTTGCCATCAATGCATAGTTTTCCTCACTTTTAGAGTCTGAGGTGTCTGTCCAGCTTTTCTGCTTTGTGACAAGAGCCTTGCCTTTGTCACCCTTTACCTTCTTGCAGTCAAGAGATATGTGGCCTTTCTCACCACAGTTATAGCATTTAACATTGGTGTAATCTCCTCTATCAGACTTTCCTCCTCTGCCTTCAGATCTTCTGAAATTCTTCTTATCAGAACTTATGCCTTTCCTGGAAAACTTCTTTCCCTTCCTGAACTTCCTGTATGCGATCTTTGTGATTCCTTTCACCATAAGAGCACACAGCTTCATCATCTCCTCATCAGTATCAGTCTCAGGCAAGCTTTCAGAATCTGAGTCATCATCACTCTCAAAACTTGATGACTCAGTATCAGACTTTATGAAAAGAGCTTTACCCTTATCTTTCTTTGAGGAAGCTGCTTTGGGGAATTCTTCTTCAGCCTTAAGAGCAACTGTCCTTGACTTTCCTCCTTTCCTCTTGCTTCTTTGTTCCATCTCCAGCTCATGAGTCTTGAGCATTCCATAGATTTCGTCAAGAGTTGTTTCATCAAGATTGTAGTTGTCTCTTATTGTCGTTGCCTTCAAATCCCAACATTCAGGAAGAGCTAACAGGAACTTAAGGTTTGAATCTTCAAGATAATACTCTTTATCAACCAATGACAAATCATTCAAAAGTTTGACAAATCTATCATATAAATCATTCAATGACTCATTAGTCTTTGAGTCAAAGTGTTCATACTCTTGAGTGAGTATTGTCTTCCTGTTCTTCTTAATTGTGTCAGTTCCCTGACACCTTGTTTCCAGAGCATCCCATATCTCCTTAGCAGTCTTGCAGTTGATTACCCTGTTTGACATTACATTATCAATGGCGCTATGCAGTAAGTGTCGTACCTTAGCATCCTTAGCAATTGATGCTATGTCTTCAGCAGTATAATCACTCTTATCTTTTGGTACGGTCTTTGCTGCTTCACCTGCAACTGCAACAACAAGCTTGGTTGGTTTGTGAGGGCCTTCCTTGATTCTATCAAGGTATTCTGGATCTGTTGCTTCCAGGAACATGGTCATCCTTACCTTCCATATGGGATATTCAGATGGTCTCAGTATGGGAACTCTGATGGTCTCATACCGACTCTGAATTTGTGTCTTTGGTGATTCCTCAGTTTTGGTAGGCTTAGTTGGAGTTTCTGTGTCCGACATGATTGTGTTTGGATCTTTAACTGTATGTATGTTAACAAATAGGCTCTGATACCAATTGTTAGGTCACACACACACTGTAGAGGGGGTGAATACAGTGTATAGTACACTCAAATCGAACTTTAAGAACTTAAGTAACAGAAAACAAACTTTATTGAAACAATAAACTCTGTTACAGTATGAAACTGTTACCTCTCAGTGATGAACAAATATCATGAGAGCTGCTAGGGTTACAATGAATAATCTTCTCTAATAATGATAACACTTATAGTGTAAACCCTATGTCTGTGTTTATATACTACACAGTTACAAGATAATCGCTAATTGATATGGAATATAATTCTGCTTCCTAAAATATATCAATCAGATATCTTTTCTTCCAAGTATTCCATTCTTTACGGAATTCCTTCTTCATGCATATCTCTTCTTATTTTTATCTTGATCTTCTTTCCTTTAATCAGCTACTGTCCTTATCTGATTGTCCTTCAACACTTAAGTTCTGATATTTATCTTCTGATGATTATCTCCTGATAACATAAGTACTGATATCCTTAAGTCCTGACTTCCAGTATAAGTACTGATCAACAGTTAAGTACTGATTTATCCTGTTCAAGTAAGATCTGAAAGCTAAACATAAACATATTAGCCATGACATTATCAAATATATCTAACACTTTGTCAGACTCTAGATTGAATTCAAGTCCCTTAATACCAAGATATGTTCTGATCGTTGCAGTATTAGGCTTCATATCAATAATATCACCCTTGTGATCTCTGTACTTGGGATAGTATGCGCTGTCAGACTTTACAGAATAAAGCCTTTTCTGTCTCTGAATTTGATTCTTCAAATAACTTGCAACACTTTCTGTTATTCTGTCATTCACTTGAAGTAAGAATAAAACATGTTCTAGTTCCTCAAAATACTTCAGTGGTATAGCATTTTCCCTTATATGATAAACCCTTCCATCTGTCATGAAATATAAAAAGATGTGTTCTTTCAAGAAGGTATGGTAGACCATCTGTACAGATTCTAGTTGATTCAATCTTTCAGGAGTTGCTCCAACACCTGGTTCACTTAAGGAAGTTGGATCATTGGTTGTGTTTTGCACTCTTCTTTCATCAGTACTACCCAATCCAGATTTATCTCTTACTTCCTTTCCAGTAACCACTCTTGCTTCAAACCCACTTGCTGCAGTCTTCAAAGGTTGAGTCTGTTTGGCTTTAGTGAATCCTGGTAGGAGTAACTTTGAGGATTTAACATGAGCAATGTCAGAGGTTTCCTTTGACTTATCTTCTGATATCAAGTCAACTTGAGCTATGTCAGAGGTTGCTTGCTTCATTGTTATATCAGAACTAACTATATCTTGACTCTGAACAACTTGAGCCATGTCAGAGGTTGTTTTAGAAATCTTCCTTAAAGTTAGAGTAAGATCAGCATCTTCAACAGAAATTTCTTCATCCATAGGAGGCACATAAACCTTTACAGGTTCACCAACTTTTTCTTTGCCCTTAGACCTTGGATCTATCTGTAATTGTGATTTGGCCTTGGTTTCCACAGGATTTGTCCTTTCTTTTATCACAATGCCTTTAGTCGTAGGAAGTTTCTTTTTAACAACAGAAGCTTCAGATTTGGAGTTGACCTTTTCTAACTTAAGTCTAGCTTCTTCTTCCATTAGACTCTCAAAGTCCATTCCTGGATTTTCTTTTAGAAATAACTGTCTTGAAATTTCTTCATCAAGATCCAAAAGTTCATCAGAACTTATCCTTTTACCAATATCAGAAATTATTCTTCTCCCAGTATCAGAACTTGTTCTATGACTTGTAGTTCCAGCTCTACTTGATGAGAGACCTCCACCTTGACCACGACCTCCACCCATTCCAGAGTTTCCCAGGTCATTACCATCATCCTTTTTCTTCAGTGTCTTATCAGGTTTACATTTGGACTTAATTACTTTCTCCCCCTTTTTGGCATCAGAAGGTAAAAGAAGAGAGAGAAGCAATTCCACTGAGGATTGGATCTCATTGAGTTGAGATTGTTGAGAAGCTTCATTTGTCAAAATTTCATCAATCTGAGACTGTTGCTTCTCTTGGGTTTTCTCAATGTTGGTAATTTGGTCAAAGGAAGGTTTGAAAAACCTTTTCTTGTCCAGCTTGACAAGTGTATCTTGCTGCATTAAAGATTCTTGAATCTTGTCCACTTTGGCCTGAGTTACAGACTGTTGACCTTGAAGGTGCCTTGTAGTAAGTGCAGTAACTCTTAGATGTGTCTTGAAATCTTCATTGACTAACAACTCATCAGGTTTTGCCAAATGATCAGCAAGAATCTTTTCAGTAGGAACAAAGGTAACTGAGTTCCACTCCTTAGTCCACTCCTGTCCTCTAGGAGTTTCACTCCAAGGTACTGGTGCTTCCCCTGTAACAAACTTTTTGACTATTTCAGCCTTCAAAGGAGCTTACAGAGGTGCATGTCCAGAAGGACCAGTTGCATCAGCATCTAAATTTATAGTAGCATTACCAGTAGCATCAACATTTACAGCATCAGAACTTACAGAGTCATCATCTTCAGCATCTTCTGATACAAGAACAGTATGAGAAGCTATGGATGCTTCAACATCATCCTCTAAGGACTGATCTCCAACTAAGTTCTGAGCAACATCCATATTCTGATGCTCACCTAAAACCTGATCTTCATTATCTAGATGCAGAGAAGGTGTTGTAGGCAATTCTGGATGAAAGTCAGCATCAGGAATTGGTGTTGTTGGTGGAGTGACTTGAATTGTTGGAGCTTCTAGATGCAAAACTTGAGGCACTTTCAAGTTATGACTATCAATTTCATTACTTGGCCCCTGGGTATCAGCATTTATTGGATATACTGGAGGTGTAGGAATGTGAGTGGATTCTGGCTCATATAGTGGTGAGTGATGAGTAACATGAGGATCTGAATCAGCACTAGGAGAATTGTGAGCTTCAACAGGGTCTTGTGAGATCATAGATTCCTGATCCCCTTCCTTAGCTGCTGCTTCCATTCCTTTACCAGAATCTTCAGGCCTTTTTGCCAATGTTTTGAATCTTTTAGCTTTTAAGGTGACCGTGGGAGCTTTATCATCAGAATTATGCTTTCTAAGCCTTTTTAGAGGCCTAGAACTCCCAATATCATCATCCTTCTGAGAAGAGACCTTCTCAGCTTCTTGAACAACAGGTTCTGATACAGGAACCTGTTCCTCAGCATCTGATTCATCTCGCAGAATGAATCTCCTTCTCTTCTGTTGAGTGTGAGGTACTTTCTTAGTCCTCTTAGATTTGGAAGATGAAGGCTGCGCTGTAGGTTCTGATGGTTGAGGTTGAGAAGTTTGTGGTGGTTGAGTAGAGATGGTAGGTGATGATGGATGAGGTTAAGATGGTTGAACATCAGGATATAATGTAGTGTACTTAACATGATCATAGGTTATTAAGGCTTGTTTGACAGATAAAGGAATTAAGAGGGGTCTTAACACAACCTTCTTATTATCAGTAGATCATAAGTCAGTAAAAGCTCTTTTAGCTATTCTGAATGATGAAATTAATTTACCATAACCTTGGGGCTTATTATCAAAACAGAAACTATAAATAAGCTGACAGAATCTAGCAAAATAAATAGTAGATCTATCTTCATTCATTCTGTCCCCAATAAACCCAAGACAGCACTTGCATAGTCAAAATCAGTTTGATTTATGAGAGCATACCCGATTTGTTGGCTGAAAATGGGAATTGTATCAAAATTGGAACATTTGTTTGCAAAGGCATTAGTTATGCAATCAAAGAAGAAACTCCATTCCCTCCTAATGAAATATCTCTTCAACTGGCCCAGCTTTTCCAATGTTCTTTCATATCCCAGACTAGCCATCATGTTTTGAAGAACTGGCTCGTCAACAGTAGAGTAAACACAGTTCTCAGGTAGCTGCAGTTCTTGTCGAACCGTAGACAAAGTCACAACATAATCATCCTCCCCAGATGAAAAAATGATACTTGGGGACCCTTGAGCACCACCATCATCATACACACCGCTTCTCCAGAACTCTAGTACTTGAGTACCAGAAACTGCTTCGGGTTGAGTTAGAGAATACCCAATATCAGAACTAGCAAGAAAGTCCTGAATGAAATGAAGTTCAGAGGGTGCTTCTGACTTGCTAAGAATAGCAGAGAAGTTATTGGGAACAAACATTGGTGCATTGAAGATTATGTCCTTGGGTGCCATGAGAATTTGTGAGAAAGAAAGTTTCCTGTAAGGTGTTTGAGAAAATATCTGTATGAAAAATCATCAGTAGATTAGAGAGAATAGAAGTAAAGAGAGAGAGAGATAAAATATGAAAGTAAATAAAAGATTTTACAATCTTTTCTCTCTTTTACTTATACACGGTAGAAAAAGTAACCGTTGGGACACCTGTCAGACATGCAGCAGTAAAAGATAATTAATGGGCACGTGTATTCAGTAATCATTACTTATCACATGCAGTTTTTCAAGGAAAAACTGTTCCACTCACCAAGTAATCCCATTAATCAAGGTAGTTCAGTTTTATTTTTAAAATTTAAAACTGTTCCCACTTAATAAATTTTTATCACCGCATGACCAATATTCTGTAAAAATATGACAAATGAGAGAATAACCAAAAATAAATCAAGTAAATAAATCCTGCCACGTCAGAATCAGAACTTGATTTGTATCAGAGCTAGAAAGGTCATCAGAATATGGTTAGTATCAGGATTTAACATGTTATCAGAATATCAAATGACTCAGAGAAAAAATCTTGCATAAATATAAAAATTTCATTAATATATTTAGCAAATATATTTCATGAAATTCAGATTACATGCTGAAAAGTACAAGATTGTCCTAAGCTTCAAATCCTAACATCAACAGCTTTTGTCCTAAGCTAAGAAGCCAGACAAAGCTGACGGTGAAGAGAAACAGGTAGGAGAAATTACTTCTTCTTCCTACTCTCAACAAAAAGAACAGCAAGACGAATAATATGCTCCTGCTGTCGGAGAGCTTCCAGTCGTTCCTTTTCCAGTCGCTCAAGATGGCGATGGTAGTCCATGTAGAAGAACAAGAGGTCTGTGAGGGCCTCTTGGGGAACCGAGTCCCAAATTTCATCAGGAATGGCAGTAACATGCCATTCCTACTACCATTCTGTACACCTCATATTGACAATGAAGGTGTCATTGTTCAGAACTATGTTGTAATGAACCATGGTTGTGATGAGTGAAAAAGAAATGAGTAGGAGGGTTTGAGAAAAAATGAGAGATGTGATGGCTGGAAAGAGGTGTTGGTTTATATAACCAATAGAATGTCAAGAGACGCAAGGAAAATTGAATGGTTGTAGGTAGAATTAATTCTACCTCGTCTCCCTAGACAGATGAGAATGAAAACAGCCATTGGAAGTGTAAAACAGGATTTAATGCGCACATGAAATAAGTAAAAATTATTGTGCATAGACGTGTACCACTAACCCAAATTATATTGACTGTTAATATCTCACCCAAACATATTCTGATTTTAAATAAGACTGTTTCAGATTTTAACCACAAATAAGTCAAGTAAAGAATCAGAGTGTAATATCAGAACTAGACTTATATCAGAACTTAACAGTCATCAGAACATGATTTCTTAACTCAAAAAATGAATGCTTATTTCTGTAGTTCTTCATACAAATTATGATTTCGTTTCTTCAGAACTTAATCATCAGAACTTCCGTCATTACTTGACCTCAAAATTTATGTAACAGACACTTAAACGTTCATCTAAAACACCATTTATCACCACAGTAATTTTCATCATTCATATGGAGTGTATGTGTGTGCAGTAAGCTAAATATCAGAAAAAGATTAAAGTCTGATTCACTTCAGTACATCTTAAAAAAAGGCATAACTAAGAACTTTGCTCAAAATCTGTCATGATTCTGAAGTCTACTTTAGAATGAGTTCATGCATGAGTCCACCTCAACTGTTTTGTGCTCATTTTATGCATCTTTTGAAATTCCATATTACAGTGGCTTCTCAGTGTAAGTGAGTAATGACTGCTTATCAGAATTTATGCTATTATCAGAGTATTTCTCCAGTAATCATAGAGTGTGAAAAGTCACCAAGAAAAATATTTATTTTTGCTTTTCTGATGCATATTACTTAATACCAGCAATGCACCTGGGTCTTCCCTTCCACAGTTTTTACTCTAGATCTCAAAGGAGTACCTGATTTTTATTTCTTTTTCTTTTCTTTTGATAAATGAGGCTTATCAGCACTTAGTATATTCACAAGATTTACTAACATCAAAACTTAACAGATGAAAAGCACTATTCTAGTTGTTGACTTAGTAATAAGATAGACAAAGTAAATTTAACGAAGCTCAATATCAGAATTTGCTTGTGTTAATAGATTTCCACATAAATAATTACTTCAAACATGGGATTTGTTAGTATATTAAAGACTACTAGGTCAGCATCTGGCATATTTATCCTCATTGGATTGAATAATCACAGAAATATTCATATCACTATCAGAGTTTAGAAATTCACATCAGACAACAATCAGTACTTAAGCAATTTTCAATTAAGCATAGAATACACAAAGATGATAATATCTGTAAATACCGATCATAAAGTCTAATGCATCAGAACAAAAACTAAGCAGATTTAGAGAAAGAACCTGAAACCATTCCAAGTTCATTTACTAATCTTGTAAAAGTAGCTTCACACAGTGGTTTTGTGAAGATATCTGCTAGTTGCTGATCTGTTGGAACAAAGTGCAATTCCACTGTACCTTCATCCATAAGTTCCCTTATGAAGTGGTACCGTATGCTGATGTGCTTTGTCAATGAATGTTGAACTGGATTACCTGTCATAGCAATAGCACTTTGATTATCACAGTAAATAGGGATGTTAAAATATGTTAACCCATAATCCAGTAACTGATTCTTCATTCAAAGAATCTGTGCACAACAGTTTCCTACAGCAATGTATTATGCTTCTGCAGTTGATGTGGAAATTGATGTTTGTTTCTTTCTAAACCAAGAAACCAATCTGCCTCCAAGAAATTGGCAGCTTCCACTTGTGCTTTTCCTGTCAATTTTGCAACCTGCAAAATCTGCATTTGAGTAACCTATTAGCTTAAAGTCTGATTCTCTAGGATACCAAAATCCCAGATCAGCTGTTCCCTTAAGATACTTGAATATTCTTTTCACAGCTGTTAAGTGAGGTTCTCTTGGATCTGCTTGAAATCTTGGACAAAGACAGGTAATATACATGATATCAGGTCTACTAGCAGTTAGATAGAGTAGAGAGCCAATCATACCTCTGTAATCAGTAATATCTACTGATTTACCAGTATCCTTATCCAATTTTATTGCAGTGGCCATGAGAGTGGATGCACTGGAACAATCTTGCATTCTAATTTTCTTTAGCAAATTTCTGGTGTACTTGGTTTGACAAATAAAAGTGCCTTCTTCATTCTGCTTGACTTGAAGGCCCAGAAAATAGCTAAGTTCCCCCATCATACTCATTTAATATCTTGACTGCATCAGTTTGGCAAACTTCTTGCAAAGTCTGTCATTTGTAGAACCAAAGATGATATCATCAACATATATCTGAACCAAAAGTAAGTCCTTTCCATGGTTGAGGTAGAACAGAGTTTTGTCAATAGTTCCTCTGTTAAATCCACTTTCCAGAAGAAAATGAGCTAAAGTCTCATACCATGCTCTTGGAGCTTGCTTAAGGCCATAAAGTGCTTTATCAAGCCTGTAGATATGATTTGTAAATTTGGAATCTACAAAGCCTGAAGGTTGTTCAACATATACTTCCTCTTCCAACTCTCCATTGAGAAAAGCACTTTTCACATCCATTTGAAAGACAGTGAACTTTTTGTGAGCAACATAATCCAAAAATATCCTTATGGCTTCCAATCTAGCAACTGGTGCAAATGTTTCATCATAATCAATTCCCTCCTGTTGAGAATATCCTTTTGCAACCAGCCTTGCTTTATTCCTTGTAATTATGCCATCACTATCAGTTTTGTTTCTGAACACCCACTTTGTACCAACAACAGATCTGTTCTTTGGTCTTGGCACTAGGGTCCAGACTTTGTTTCTTTCAAATTCATTTAACTCTTCCTGCATTGCTTGCACCCAATTAGCATCTTGAAGAGCTTCTTCCACTTTCTTTGGTTTAGTCTGAGAAAAAAAAGATCTATAGAGACATTCACTTGAAGTAGTTGTTCTAGTTCTGACACCTGCATAAGGATTTCCAATAATTAAGTCAGGTGTATGTGATTTAGTCCACTTCCTTGCAGATGAAAGGTTTTCTCTAGAACGGGATGCTCCCCCATGATCCATGCTATCTTCATCAACATTTTCTGATGCTCCCCCTGAAACTATGCTCTCTGAGTTGGATCCTTCAGAAATTGATTTTTCAGAATTATCAGAACTTAGCTTATCAGAACTTGATGAATCAGAACTTGAAGAGCCAGTTTTATGTATCTGTGAACTCATCCACTATGACCATGGCATATTTCTTCTTTGCAATAGACATGACATTCACTGGACCAAATAGATCTACATGAAGTAGGTGATAAGGCTCAAGAATTGATGATTCAGTCTTGCTCTTGAATGAAGATTTTCTTTGTTTAGCATTCTGACATGAATCACAGAGGCCATCAGGAGCAAATACTGATTTTGGCAGTCCTTTTACAAGATCTTTCTTGACCAGTTCATTTATATTATTGAAATTTAAATGAGAGAGTTTCTTGTGCCAATTCCAGCTTTCTTCAATTGATGCTCTACTCACCAGACAGATTGCAGACCCATCAGTACTTGTTGAAAGCTTGGCTTCATAAATGTTACCATGCCTGTATCCTTTCAAAACAATTTTTCCTGTAGATTTGCTTACAATTTCACAGTGTTCTTCAAAGAAATCCACATGATAACCTCTGTCACAGATTTGACTAACACTCAGCAAATTATGTTTAAGTCCTGAGACCAGAGCTACTTCCTTAATGATGACATTCCTAAGATTGATATTGCCATATCCCAATGTTTTTCCAATGTTGCCATCTCCATAAGAAACAGTTGGGCCAGCCTTTTCCACAAATTCTGATAGCAGGGCTTTATTTCCAGTCATATGTTTAGAGCATCCACTGTCCAGAACTAGGATGTTTTTCCTGTTGCCCTGCAATAACAAAGACCACTAATGATTAGTTTTCAGGACCCAGACTTGCTTGGATCCTTTGGCCTTATTAGGTTTGTTAACATTTGCAGCGGATTTAGCATCAGAGTTTATGTTAACATTTTTCTTATCAGCATTTACACTATCAGACTTTGTATCAGAACTTACACTAGAAGGAACAATGCTAACTTTCTTTAAAGAAGGTTTTATTTGATAATAATCATATTACAAACTATAATATTCCTTACAAGTATAAATTGAATGCCATAAAGTACCACAATGAAAACAAGGATTTTGTGGCCTACTCTTAACTCCTGACTTTGAAGGTAAGGAGTTTATGTTCTTATTCTTCCTGCAAAAAGAAGCCAGATGGTTAGAACTTCCAAAGTTATGACATATTTTTCTAGGAGCATTAGGAACAGGCTTATAATCATTGCTTTTATTCACACCTTCCTTTCCATTCCTATTTTTCCTAGTTGACTTTACCTTGTTTATATTCTTTACATCTTTCAGCTTATGCTTAAGCTGCTTCTTTATCATTAAGCCTACGTTAACTTCAGTTGTCTTTTCCTATTTTAGTTTGTCAGAAATTAATTCCTCTTTAACTTCTGATTTCTCAGTATCAGACTTTACAACTACAAACTTAACAGGTTTTAACTTTGGCTTTTGTTTAACAACTGTAGGCTTAATTTCTACAGTTCCTTTATCATTCTTATCATCTCTATAACCTAAGCCCTCTTTCCAGTTTCCACTACTTAACAAATTCTGAGTTGTTCTGCCAGAGTTAGTCCAAGTCCTGATAATCTCTCTTTCCTTTTCTAACTCAGTCTTTAGATATTCATTCATTTTAAGTACTTCATCCCTAACTTAGAAAGCATCATCTCTATCTTTCTGAGTTTGATGGAACATGACTAACTCTTTTTCTAAATAATCATTCCTCTTTTTACAAGCAAGATTTTCAGAAGTTAATCTTTCACATGTTAAAGTTTGATCACTATAACTAATGAACATGGTTTTAAGATATCTTCTCAACTCATTAATGTCATAAGTATGAAAGGCATAAGTAGTTTGAGGTACCTTTAACTCAGCAGCTTCAGGACTGCTATCAGCATTTGCCATCAAGACATAGTTCACCTCACTTTCAGAATCTAAAGTGTCTGTCCAGCTTTTCTTCTTTGTGACCAGAGCCTTGTCTTTGTCACACTTCACTTTCTTGCAATCAGGAGATATATGGCCTTTCTCACCATAGTTGTAGCATTTGACATTTGTGTAATCTCCTCTGTCAGGCTTCCTTCCTTTGCCTTCAGATTTTCTGAAACTCTTCTTACCAGAACTTGCACCTTTCCTGGAAAACCTCTTTCCCTTTCTGAATTTCATGTATGCAATCCTTGTGATTCCTTTCACCATAAGAGCACATAGCTTCATCATCTCTTCTTCAACATCCATCTCAGGAAAGCTTTCAGTTTCTGAGTCATCATCACTATTAGAACTTGATGACTCAGTATCAGTCTTTGTGATGAGCGCTTTTCCCTTGCCTTTCCTTGAGGTAGCTGCCTTGGGGGATTCTTCTTCAGCCTTAAGAGCAACTGTCCTTGACTTTCCTCCTTTCCTCTTGCTTCTTTATTCCATCTCAAGTTCATGAGTCTTGAGCATCCCATAAATTTCATCAAGAGTTGTTTCATCAAGATTATAGTTGTCTCTTATAATTGTTGCCTTCAAATCCCAACTTTCAGGAAGAGCTAACAGGAATTTAAGGTTTGAATCTTCAAGATCATACTCCTTATCAACTAGTGACAAATCATTCAAGAGTTTGACAAATCTGTCATATAAATCAGTCAATGACTCATTAGGCTTTGAGTCAAAGTGTTCATACTCTTGAGTGAGTATTGTCTTCCTGTTCTTCTTAATCGAATCAGTTCCCTGGCACCTTGTCTCCAAGGCATCACATATCTCCTTTGCAGTCTTGTAGCTAATTACCCTGTTTGACATTACATTATCAATGGCACTATACAGTAAGTGTCGTACCTTAGCATCCTTAGCAATTGATGCTATATCTTCAGCAGTGTAATCACTCTTCTCCTTTGGTACAGACTTTGCTGCTTTACCTGCAACTACAACAGCGAGCTTTGTTGGCTTGTGAGGTCCTTCATTGATTCTGTCAAGATATTATGGATCTGTAGCTTCCAGAAATATAATCATCATCACCTTCCATATGGGATATTCAGATGGTTTCAGTATGGGAACTCTGATAGCCTCATACCGACTATGGATCTGAGTCTTTGGGGGTTCTTCAGTTTTGGTGGGCTTGGTTGGAGTTTCTGCTTTAGATATGATTGTTTTTGGATCTTATACTGTTTGTGTGTTAACAGATTGGCTCTGATACCACTTGTTAGGTCACACACACTGTAGAAGGGGGTTGAATACAATGTATAGCACAATCAAATCGAATTCAAAGAACACAAGTAACAGAAAACAAACTTTATTAAACTCTGTTACAATGTAGAACTGTCCTCTCTCAGTGATGAACAAATATCACGAGAGCTGCTAGGGTTACAATGAATAATATTCTTGATGATGATAACACTTTTAGTGTAAACTCTATGTCTGTGTTTATATATCACACAGTTACAAGATAATCGCTAATTGATATGGAATATAATTCTGCTTCCTAAAATATATCAATCAGTTATCTTTTCTTCCAAGTATTCCATTCTTCACAGAATTCCTTCTTCATGCATATCTCTGGTGATTCCGCCGAGGGGATACCGTGGTGGGATCCACCAAGCATGCTTGGGATTGGTCCTACCATGGCGTGACTCCCAAATATTTTACTGATGTGGTTGCCACCCCTGACTTAGAGAGGATAAAGCTCATGGGAGCTCAGTCTCTGGCTTCGGTATGACCTTTTCTTGAATTTATCTTTCTTACTTGTAGTATTCACTTGCCTTATATTTTGTTTATTATTTCATTTCAGTCTAACACCTATTTTCAAGGCGTTGTGAGGCAATCCGAGTCATAGAAGAGGGCTTCTGACAAGGCCAGCAATGCCTCAGGAGGCAACAGAAGAAGTATGCTGCTCTAGAGAAGAAGTTCAAGTGTAAGGAGGAAGAACTCGGGGAATCTAACGCCGAGCTGGTGGTGCTTCGGGCCGAGAAGGATAAGGCTATAGACAACTATCTGGACTCGGAGGAGTTTGCCCAGTCCATGAGGATAAGGGACGACTCAGTCTTCCCCGGGTTTTTTAGGACTGGGTGGGACACGACCCTTGGGACCGTGAACGAGGCTTGTCCTGATATTAACCCGGAGGACTATGTCTGCCCTGATGATGAGGCTTTGCTGCAAAGGTTTCGCACTCGAGTAGTTGTCTCGGATCACGTCCCTCAGGACCCGCTTCTTCCTCCTCCCGAGTATTCTTCCAGGCCTGCTGAGGATGACAACTCTTCCTCCTCCTCCGAGACGACAGAGACTTCTAGCGAGAGCGGAGGGGATGACGATATGGATGCCGATGGCACCTCAACTCCTAAGAGTTTTTCCAGCCCTGCGCGGCTTGTTTACTTTATCTTATTTTCGAGACTTTATTTATCAAACTCATGTAATATTTATTTGATCTATTTTGTTTATCGGATTTTAAGCTTGCATTTCACGCATTTAGTTTACTTGACTTGCCATAGAGACTTCGGATATATTTCGAAAAACTTTCTGAATTTCATAAGTCATTGGGATTCATCCCTTACACAAATCTTAGTAAACTTCAAAATAAAGCTAAAACATTTAAATCCTAAGCAAGCAAAGCTTCAAGGTGCTTTTCAACCTACTTGTCACCCTGACAAGTGAGTATCATGTTCAACTGCTTCACACATAATAAACCTTCAGGTTTTGTGCATGCCAAGTTCTCGGGACTTCAAAACCATCCATAGTCTCTAGTTTATAGGTTCCTCTACCTTGAACACTCTTGATCTTGTATGGCCCTTCCCAATTTGGGGCAAGCTTCCCAATCTGTCCTATACCAGAAGCTTCTATCTTCCTCAAGTCTAAGTCACCTTGTTTGAAAAACCTTTCTTTAACCCTAAGGTTGTAGTAGAATGAAGCCTTTTTCTGATATTCCACTATCTTCGCATGTGCCTCATCTCGCACTTCATCAATTAAATCCAGGGCTAAAATTAAATCCAGGGCTAACCTTTGCCCTTCCTCATTATCCTCAGCATTGAAAGTTTGAATCCTGGGAGAGGAATGTGATATCTCCATGGGAACAACTGCTTCTGCCCCATATGCTAACATGAAGGAAGTTGCTCCAGTCGTGACTCTACAGGTAGTCCTATAGGCCCATAGTATTGGGAGTATCTTATCCACCCAATTATTTCTCAATTTCTCGATCCTCTTCTTTAGTCCATCCAGGATTATTCGATTCGCTACTTCTGCTTGCCCATTGGCTTGCGGGTGAGCCACAGAGGTGAACCGTAACTCAATGTCATTTTCTTCACAGTACTTTTTGAATTCCTCGTTGTTGAATTGTGTTCCATTATTAGTGACTAGGATGCGGGGAATTCCATATCGGCACATAATATTTTCTCACAGGATTTGTGCAACCTGCTTAGTTGTGATTTTGGCCAAGGGTTTGGCTTCAATCCACTTAGTGAAATAATCAATGGCTACCATCAGGAACTTCCTTTGTGCCATGGCCATGGGGAAAGGCCCCTGAATATCCATTCCCCACATAGCAAAGGGGATGGGCGAGTTGATAGAGGTCAGCATCTCGGGGGGTTGTCTAACGACCGGTGCATGCTTCTGACAGCGGTCACACTTCTTCACATATTCTTTGGCATCAGCCATCATTTCTGGCCAATAGAAGCCTAAACGGGTTATCTTATGAGCTAAGGCCCTGCCCCCCAAGTGTTGCCACAAATACCTTCATGTACTTCTTCAAGAGCCAAGCGTGCCTCATCGGGCCTGAGACACCTTAAATAAGGAACCACGAAAGATCTTTTATACAGAATCCCATCTACCAAAGAGTACCTTAGTGCTCGAACAGCTAACTTCCATGCTTCAGTAGCATCGTCTGGCAACCAACCGGTTTGAATGTGTGCCTTAATGGGATCTATCCATAACGTCCCCAGGCCTATAGGAGCTACAAGTTTAACATCGATGCTTCGTGTCTTCAAAACATGGAAGTATACACTTTCTGAACTTTCTTCTATCTCAGATGAAGCAAACTTTGATAATGCATCTGCCTTAGCATTTTCCTCCCTTAGAATGTGCTCAACATGGCCTTCATCGAATTGGGTCATCACAGCCCTTACTAGGCGGACATACTTAGCCATCGTATCTTCCCTTTCCTCAAACTCTCCCTTTACCTGGGATATGACCATCTTCGAATCTCCACGGACTATTAAGTTCTTGACTCTAAGTGTCCATGCTAGGCCGAGGCCAGCTATCAGAGCTTCATATTCTGCCTCATTATTCGTGGTCGGGAAGTCTAACTTCATGGCATACTCAATCAAGAACCCATCGGGGCTTTATAAAACCAAACATGCTCCACTTGAGTTTGTTTTTTATGCTCCATCAAAATAGAGAACCCAATATTCTTCCTCCTTATCATCCTTTTTTTTGTCCCCCTTATCAACTTCCTTGTCTTGAGGTATGGTATCTTATTGCCCCCCGACTTCTTGGTTGGGTATGGTACATTCCACCACGAAGTCAGCTAATGCCTGGGCTTTTATTGTCATTCGTGGCTTATACTTGATGTCGAATTCTCCCAGCTCTATTGCCCATTTGATCAGTCTCCCAATAGCCTTAGGACTATGGATTATATTTCTCAAGGGTTGATTTTTCAGAACCTCAATTTGATGAGCCTGGAAGTAAGGACAGAGCTTTCTTGAAGCCATTACCAGAGCTAAAGCAAACTTCTGAATAGTTGAATAATTTAACTCAGCTCCATGCATAATTTTGCTGACATAATATACGGGTTTCTGGATTTTCAGTTCCTCCTTAACCAATATAGCGCTCAAGGCATTCTGTGAAACGGCCATGTACAAGTATAAAACTTCATTCAAAACTGGCTTGGCCAGCAACGGTGCCTGAGCCATATATTTCTTTAATTCCTCGAATGTCTTCTAGATTTCTTCACTCAATACAAAATCCTTAACTTTCTTTAAAGACGTGAAGAACGACAAACACTTGTCTCCAGACTTTGAGATGAATCATCCCAATGCAACAACCCTTCCTGTGAGCTTCTGAACATCCTTGACAGTTTTTGGTGGTTCCATGTCCATGATTGCCTTTATTTTATTGGGATTAGCCTCGATCCCTCTCTTGGACACCATCAATCCCAAAAAATTTCCAGATCCTACTCCGAAAGCACACTTCGTAGGATTTAACATCATCTTGTGGTACCTCAGGACCTCAAAAGCTTCCCTCAAATGGGTTATATGATCAGTCTTTACTAGACTCTTGACTAACATGTCATCAACATAGACTTCCATAGTCTTGCCAATAAGATCCTTAAAAATTTTATTTATCAACCTTTGATAGGTGGCTCCTGCATTCTTAAGACCAAATGCCATAACAAGATAACAATAAACACCAAAGTCAGTGATTAATGATACATTTGGAATGTCATCATTGTGCATCTTAATCTGATTGTATCCACTAAATCCATCCATGAAGCTCAGCATCTCATGCCCAACAGTGGCATCTATCATAGTATCAATCCTTGGTGTAATATCCGGGACATGACGTGTAATTATTTTTATCAATAAATGATCATTATGTGATTATTATGTGATTTTTGGTGAATTATTTGATGATTGGTGATATTATTTGAATGTTCATATGTGGTAAAGTCTATGTATGTTAATTTTATTATGTCCAGAATAAAATATAGATAATTAAGGTATTTTTCTGGTAATTTTTGGAGTATTATATGATTTTATATTGGTTTATGAATTTATTAAGTATTTTCAGAATATTTACAAAAATATTTTATAAAGCCGGGAATCGTCCAACCTCAACCGTTTTTACGTTTTTACAACCCGAAACTCTTCCGAAAACTCCTTCCTAATGTAATCTGGTAATTCCGGACACTTTCCATGTTTTGACTTTTTCGATACGGATTACGGTTTGACCCGTGCGCGGCCCGACGCGATATTTTCGATACGCTAACCCTTTTCGATAACATTATCTCCGTATAATCCTTTTATAAAATCCCGGTTTTTGATAATTATCCGAAATAGGATGACGTTTATCCAAAACAGGATAGTACTTATCCAAAACATGATAGTGCTTATCCAAAACAGGATAGTGTTTATCCAAAAAGGATAATGTTTATCCAAAAGTATATTCAAGGAATATTTCAAAGCATATTCAGGGAATATTCTATCCAAAAGTATATTCAACAAATATTTCAAAGCATATTCAGGGAATATTCAATACAAAAGTATATTCAAGGAATATTCTAAAGCATATTCAGGGAATATTCTATCCAAAGTATATTCAAGGAATATTCCAAAGTATATTCAAGGAATATTCGAAAAATTTCCTCTATAAATAGCCCTTTCTGTAGTTTTATTTCGCGCATATAATTATTTCACCAGTAAAATTTTTATAATTATCCAGAGAAAGTAGTAAGTGTTCTTCGTGTTCTTCATAATTAAACCGCGATTCGAAGGTGTTATTGAACTCTGATTTGGGCGTGCAATATATCAAAATGAAGCTCTCGAAATCCTCTTTCTGAATCAACCATTTGTTTTTGCCCAAAAATCAAGGTATTTTTCTGATTTAATTATTTAAATTCGAATTACTTATGGATTAAATTAGGAATTTTTGTTTTCGATATTTTTGATGTGATTTGATGGTATAATCCTGTAGATCTTTTCTTCCTGGTCATTTTAGTATATTATATGTCAAAAACTGAGTTCAATAACATGCTTAAATTGATGTTTGATTCTCTGAATGAAGAACTAGGGTTTGTGTTCTTGAATGTTTTTAATTCGAAATTAGGGATTTTAATTTCATTGATTCTTGTGGAAATTATGACCACCAATGCATTCATCAGATTCTCAGAAATCGATTCGTAATTTTTAGTTGATTTAAGGAACCGTAGTTTAGCAGATCGGAAAAGCTCGGGATCGCCGTTAATGGCGATCGCCGGGAACCGGCGACGGGGATGGTTAAATTACAGAAACGTCCCTATAGTTTGGCCAGATTTATATTTCAGTCCCTGGAAATTTAAATCTTTACAAATTATGGATTTCTATTTATGTTGATTTTAAAAATGATATTTTATTATTTTAAAAATCAGAAAATTGTTTATTTATTTATTTTAAATGCAGAAAAATTATTTTTAATTATTTATCTATTCAAAAATAAATCTGATTTATTTTATTAATTAATATTAATTAGTTTTTAATTATTTTAATTAATTGATTAATTTAATATTAATTGATTGATTAATTTAGTTAATTGTTAATTAATTTTAATTAATTTAATAATTGGATTTAATTATTTTTAATTGATTTAAAAAATTCTGAAAAATAGTTTCGAGCTTTAAAATATTATTTTAAATTATTTTCGAGGCTCGATAATTATTATAAAATTATTTTAAAGTCCAATTTGTGTATTCGAACCCTATTACTTAATTATAAAATGATTCGGAGTCCAATTTTTATTTCCGAAAAATATTTAAAAATTCGTATTAAATACTTGAAAAATTATTTTGACCCCGAATCTTCTTTGAAAAATTATTTGGATTGAATATTTTACGTGCTATGTGTTATATGGGACCTGATTGCTGTATAAAATGATTGTATGTGCGTTGTTTGACTGTTTCTGCCGTAACTTTTAATCCGTACGTCGGATTTGGGTGAAACGAAGGGTAGATAGAAGCTTGTATCGAATAGAATTAGTTGAGAAATAGTGTTGATGAGTATATGTGATGTCTAACAGAGGAAGAGAAACATAGAAAAGGAAAGCAAGTGGTTAGTGAGTGGGAACCAATTGACAAGTGTTAGTGAAGTGAAAACGAATTGATAAGGCAAGTGTCCCTGAACTTTCTTGTAATATACTTGTCAACACTTTTGAACTCTTTTCATTATGTTGAAATTATTCCCAGTAATTCATATTCTATATTGCAAGTACTTTGAAGTACTTAACCCTAAACCCTGATTCTTATTGATCTTGAGCCGTGAGCGTGATTTATTGTAAACCTTTGATTGTTGAATTCTTGGACACGAACCATACATATCCGATACTACTCCACAAATACATATCTACCACATACTGATCTTTGATATGAGATTGTTTATCAGACGAACCTTTATGCCTTGTATAACAGAAGACCATTCCTTGTAACCTTTGCACCTTTGGTCTTCTACACTTTGATTCTTTTCTTGAATTGAAAGCCAAGCTTCTTGTTGACCTTGTTATACCATTCTGGTGTTGTGAAACACCATATGCTTTAAGATAAATGTTATTTATGATTCAGTTTATTGAATTACATTATTATCATGTTGTTATTATGGAATTGGATTGTTTTTAAACATGGACCAGATTCGTGGTCGTATTAGGCCAATGAGTGCCTTGGATCCAGTATGAGCAAAGCTGGGAGCCTTGCTCGGGGTTAGTGCGTGACTGATCAGCAGCCTAACCTAGGTTTTTAAAATAAAAGTGAATATCCAATTCTAATCATTATTTATCAGGAAACTTGATTCTCTATATCAATTCAATTGATCATTATTAAATCTCAGTGCTGTCATTGTGACTTGCTGAGCTAGTTAGCTCACCCTTGCGAATATGCTTATGGTTTATTCCAGTTAAAAAGGAATTTGGTGATGGCGAGGATCCCCAGTCGAGTGTGCCAGCTAGGTTTACAGGTTGAAGTGGAATGAGCCAGTGGAAGTTGTGTGGTTTAGTGTGAGATAAAAGTTTGTAATAAAGTTTGACTTCAAATGTAAGATAAATAAATTTGGGATTTGGTACGTTTGTAATAAATAAGGTTGTGGCTTGTGGACATACTTTAAACTGTTACGATCCTTGATTGTGGTAAGTAGGGTCATTGCATATATATTATTATATTTATAAACAGGTTTAAATATGGTGTGTGTATGTGTTATGGGCCACAAGCTTCTGACCCGGGTTTGGAGGGCGTCACACTTGGCAACGGAAAATAGTCCTTAGGGCATGCATCAATCAGATCAATGAAATCTATACACATCCTCCATTTTCCATTGGCCTTCTTCACCATTACAGGGTTTGCCAACCATTCAGGAAACTGTATCTCCTCAATAAAACCAGTCTCTAAGAGCTTCTCAACCTCCTATTTTATAGCTTCTTGTATTTCCGGGGCAAAGTTTCTTTTCTTTTGCTTCACTGTCTTCCGATTTGGGTCCACATTCAACTTGTGAGTAATCAGTTCTGGGTCTATGCCTGGCATATCAGCTGCTGACCATGCAAACACATCACTATTTTCTTGTAAAAAACTCACCAACTTCCCTCTAAGGGGCTCTTCGAGTGTGGCTCCAATGAAAGTCATCCTCTCAGGATTCTCGGGGGCTAAAGAAATCGAAACCAAGTCTTCTGCTGGCTTTCCTCTTTTCTCATCATTCTCTCGGATATCCATATCTTCAATAGGAAGAACCTGCCCCCCAACTCCATCTGTCCTCCAAGAGGCTACATAACAGCTTCTAGCCTTTTTTTGATCTCCTCTCTCTTCTCCAATCCCATTCCGGGTGTGAAACTTCATAACTGAATGGTAGGAAGAAGGGACTGCCTTGAAGGCATGTATCCCTGTTCTCTCCATGATAGAATTATAAGTTGAACTCGCCTTTACCACCATAAAGTCCAACATCTGCATTGCTTTCCTTGGTTCCTGACCTATGGTGGTTGGCAACTTGATTATCCCCTCCATGGGGCACTCTACTCCCGCAAATCCATATATCGGCATGTCGGTTGGGGTCAATTGGGAGTCATTATATCCCATCTTTAGAAAGGCGTCATGGAGCAAGATATCCACTGAAGCACCATTATCCATAAGGACTCTCTTGACCGGGCTATTTCCTATTATTGGTGTTCTGACCAGCGGGTCGTCATTAGGAAATTTCACACCCTCTAGGTCAGAATCATCAAAAGCCAATGTCACTTCTGTCCTGGCCCTCTTCGGGGCTTCTCCAACAATATACATAACCTCTCTAGTATATGCTTTTTTGGAGTTCCTGGATAATCCAGCAGCAGTTGGTACTCCAAAGATTGTATTTTCTGAATTTTCTGAATATTTACGAAAATATTTTATAAAGCCGGGAATCGTCCAACCTCAACCGTTTTTACGTTTTTACAACCCGAAACTCTTCCGAAAACTCCTTCCTAACGTAATCTGGTAATTCCAGACACTTTCCATGTTTTGACTTTTTTGATACGGATTACGGTTTGACCCGTGCGCGGCCCGACGCGATATTTTCGATACGCTAACCCTTTTCGATAACATTATCTCCGTACAATCCTTTTATAAAATCCCGGTTTTTGATAATTATCCGAAATAGGATGACGTTTATCCAAAACAGGATAGTACTTATCCAAAACATGATAGTGCTTATCCAAAACAGGATAGTGTTTATCCAAAAAGGATAATGTTTATCCAAAAGTATATTCAAGGAATATTCCAAAGCATATTCAGGGAATATTCTATCCAAAAGTATATTCAACAAATATTTCAAAGCATATTCAGGGAATATTCAATACAAAAGTATATTCAAGGAATATTCTAAAGCATATTCAGGGAATATTCTATCCAAAGTATATTCAAGGAATATTCCAAAGTATATTCAAGGAATATTCGAAAAATTTCCTCTATAAATAGCCCTTTCTGTAGTTTTATTTCGCGCATATAATTATTTCACCAGTAAAATTTTTATAATTATCCAGAGAAAGTAGTAAGTGTTCTTCGTGTTCTTCATAATTAAACCGCGATTCGAAGGTGTTATTGAACTCTGATTCGGGCGTGCAATATATCAAAATGAAGCTCTCGAAATCCTCTTTCTGAATCAACCATTTGTTTTTGCCCAAAAATCAAGGTATTTTTCTGATTTAATTATTTAAATTCGAATTACTTATGGATTAAATTAGGAATTTTTGTTTTTGATATTTTTGATGTGATTTGATGGTATAATCCTGTAGATCTTTTCTTCCTGGTCATTTTAGTATATTATATGTCAAAAACTGAGTTCAATAACATGCTTAAATTGATGTTTGATTCTCTGAATGAAGAACTAGGGTTTGTGTTCTTGAATGTTTTTAATTCGAAATTAGGGATTTTAATTTCATTGATTCTTGTGGAAATTATGACCACCAATGCATTCATCAGATTCTCAGAAATCGATTCGTAATTTTTAGTTGATTTAAGGAACCGTAGTTTAGCAGATCGGAAAAGCTCGGGATCGCCGTTAATGGCGATCGCCGGCAACCGGCGACGGGGATGGTTAAATTACAGAAACGTCCATATAGTTTGGCCAGATTTATATTTCAGTCCCTGGAAATTTAAATCTTTACAAATTATGGATTTCTATTTATTTTGATTTTAAAAATGATATTTTTATTATTTTAAAAATCAGAAAATTGTTTATTTATTTATTTTAAATGCAGAAAAATTATTTTTAATTATTTATCTATTCAAAAATAAATCTGATTTATTTTATTAATTAATATTAATTAGTTTTTAATTATTTTAATTAATTGATTAATTTAATATTAATTGATTGATTAATTTAGTTAATTATTAATTAATTTTAATTAATTTAATAAATGGATTTAATTATTTTTAATTGATTTAAAAAATTCTGAAAAATAGTTTCGAGCTTTAAAATATTATTTTAAATTATTTTCGAGGCTCGATAATTATTATAAAATTATTTTAAAGTCCAATTTGTGTATTCGAACCCTATTACTTAATTATAAAATGATTCGGAGTCCAATTTTTATTTCCAAAAAATATTTAAAAATTCGTATTAAATACTTGGAAAATTATTTTGACCCCGAATCTTCTTTGAAAAATTATTTGGATTGAATATTTTACGTGCTATGTGTTATATGGGACCTGATTGTTGTATTAAATGATTGTATGTGCGTTGTTTGACTGTTTCTGCCGTAACTTTTAATCCGTACGTCGGATTTGGGTGAAACGAAGGGTAGATAGAAGCTTGTATCGAATAGAATTAGTTGAGAAATAGCGTTGATGAGTATATGTGATGTCTAACAGAGGAAGAGAAACATAGAAAAGGAAAGCAAGTGGTTAGTGAGTGGGAACCAATTGACAAGTGTTAGTGAAGTGAAAACGAATTGATAAGGCAAGTGTCCCTGAACTTTCTTGTAATATACTTGTCAACACTTTTAAACTCTTTTCATTATGTTGAAATTATTCCCAGTAATTCATATTCTATATTGCAAGTACTTTGAAGTACTTAACCCTAAACCCTGATTCTTATTGATCTTGAGCCGTGAGCGTGATTTCTTGTAAACCTTTGATTGTTGAATTCTTGGACACGAACCATACATATCCGATACTACTCCACAAATACATATCTACCACATACTGATCTTTGATATGAGATTGTTTATCAGACGAACCTTTATGCCTTGTATAACAGAAGACCATTCCTTGTAACCTTTGCACCTTTGGTCTTCTACACTTTGATTCTTTTCTTGAATTGAAAGCCAAGCTTCTTGTTGACCTTGTTATACCATTATGGTGTTGTGAAACACCATATGCTTTAAGATAAATGTTATTTTTGATTCAGTTTATTGAATTACATTGTTATCATGTTGTTATTATGGAATTGGATTGTTTTTAAATATGGACCAGATTCGTGGTCGTATTAGGCCAATGAGTGCCTTGTATCCAGTATGAGCAAAGCTGGGAGCCTTGCTCGGGGTTAGTGCGTGACTGATCAGCAGCCTAACCTAGGTTTTTAAAATAAAAGTGAATATCCAATTCTAATCATTATTTATCAGGAAACTTGATTCTCTATATCAATTCAATTGATCATTATTAAATCTCAGTGCTGTCATTGTGACTTGCTGAGCTAGTTAGCTCACCCTTGCGAATATGCTTATGGTTTATTCCAGTTAAAAAGGAATTTGGTGATGGCGAGGATCCCCAGTCGAGTGTGCCAGCTAGGTTTACAGGTTGAAGTGGAATGAGCCAGTGGAAGTTGTGTGGTTTAGTGTGAGATAAAAGTTTGTAATAAAGTTTGACTTCAAATGTAAGATAAATAAATTTGGGATTTGGTACGTTTGTAATAAATAAGGTTGTGGCTTGTGGACATACTTTAAACTGTTACGATCCTTGATTGTGGTAAGTAGGGTCATTGCATATATATTATTATATTTATAAACAGGTTTAAATATGGTGTGTGTATGTGTTATGGGCCACAAGCTTCTGACCCGGGTTTGGAGGGCGTCACACTTGGCAACGGAAAATAGTCCTTAGGGCATGCATCAATCAGATCATTGAAATCTATACACATCCTCCATTTTCCATTGGCCTTCTTCACCATTACAGGGTTTGCCAACCATTCAGGAAACTGTATCTCCTCAATGAAACCAGCCTCTAAGAGCTTCTCAACCTCCTATTTTATAGCTTCTTGTATTTCCGGGGCAAAGTTTCTTTTCTTTTGCTTCACTGTCTTCCGATTTGGGTCCACATTCAACTTGTGAGTAATCAGTTCTGGGTCTATGCCTGGCATATTAGCTGCTGACCATGCAAACACATCACTATTTTCTTGTAAAAAACTCACCAACTTCCCTCTAAGGGGCTCTTCGAGTGTGGCTCCAATGAAAGTCATCCTCTCAGGATTCTCGGGGGCTAAAGAAATCGAAACCAAGTCTTCTGCTGGCTTTCCTCTTTTCTCATCATTCTCTCGGATATCCATATCTTCAATAGGAAGAACCTGCCCCCCAACTCCATCTGTCCTCCAAGAGGCTACATAACAGCTTCTAGCCTTTTTTTGATCTCCTCTCTCTTCTCCAATCCCATTCCGGGTGGGAAACTTCATAACTGAATGGTAGGAAGAAGGGACTGCCTTGAAGGCATGTATCCCTGTTCTCTCCATGATAGAATTATAAGTTGAACTCGCCTTTACCACCATAAAGTCCAACATCTGCATTGCTTTCCTTGGTTCCTGACCTATGGTGGTTGGCAACTTGATTATCCCCTCCATGGGGCACTCTACTCCCGCAAATCCATATATCGGCATGTCGGTTGGGGTCAATTGGGAGTCATTATATCCCATCTTTAGAAAGGCGTCATGGAGCAAGATATCCACTGAAGCACCATTATCCATAAGGACTCTCTTGACCGGGCTATTTCCTATTATTGGTGTTCTGACCAGCGGGTCGTCATTAGGAAATTTCACACCCTCTAGGTCAGAATCATCAAAAGTCAATGTCACTTCTGTCCTGGCCCTCTTCGGGGCTTCTCCAACAATATACATAACCTCTCTAGTATATGCTTTTTTGGAGTTCCTGGATAATCCAGCAGCAGTTGGTACTCCAAAGATTGTGTTTATCACAGGCCCTCGGGGTTACGGCCCTCCAAAAATTGCATTTATAACCGGTCCTCTAGGTTGGGGATTCCGCCCCTGATCGTCTTGGTCCCTTCTATGATCTTTAAAGTTCTTTCGTCCATTATTATTCCTATCCCCTCCTTCTCCAATGTATTTGTTCAATCTTCCTTTTCGAATGAGGAACTCAATTTCATCTTTCAGTTGTCTACACTCATCGGTGTCATGACCGACATCTTTGTGGAATCTGCAATACTTGCTCTTATCTAGCTTGGCAAGATCAGCCTTCAAGGGCTTAGGCCAATGAATATCTCGATCTTTCTTGATTTCCATCAAGATCTGGCTTCTAGAAGCATTCAGCTTAGCGTATTCAGTGAACTTTTGCCCAGGTCCTCCCTTCTTGGGGGTTGAATCAGGGTTTTGCTCGGTTCTAGGATACTTGTCCTTAGCGATATATTCCAGGTCAGTTTTCCACTTCTTGCCTCCAATGGGCTCATTATTCACTACGGTCTTCCTCATGCTCGCTTCCACCTTGATGTACTTCCCTGCCCTATCCTGGAGCTGCAACATGCTTTCAGGGGGGCGTTTGGCCAAGGACATCTTCAAAAACTCATCTCTAGTTCCTTGTTGCAGTGCTATCATTGCGACCTTGTCATCAAGGTCCGGGACTTTTAAAGCTTCCTTCGTCAAATGATTCAGGTAGTCTCTCAAGGATTCCTTTGCTCCCTGCACAATGCTCATGAGAGATGCTGAACTTTTCTCATGCACTCTCCCACTAATGAACTGTTTAATAAAAGCCTGACTTAATTCTCTGAACGACCCAATAGAGTTTGGGGGAAAACGACTATACCACCTTTGAGCCATACCCGACAGGGTTTGAGGAAAGGCCCGACACTTAATAGCATCATTCACGGGCATCAACAGCAGTGCATTAGAGAATGTCCTAACATGATTAGCGGGATCTCCCGTACCATCATAAGCTTTGATGGTTGGCATCTTGAACTTCGTTGAGATATGGGCATTCATTATTTCTTCAGTGACGGGCGAAGTAGGATCATCGGGATCTCCAAGGGGAAGAAGATTGCTTGGATCAGCCCTTGGGACAACAACCCTTCTCTGTATTGGACCATCCAGGTCTATGATAGGAGGAGGATTTCTCCCCCTAGGAGGTTGTGGGGGTCTGGTGGTCTGGTGTGCCTCCGAGTCACGCCTCATCCTTTGAATCTCAGCCTCGTGAGCCCTAATCCTTTCCTACACTTCTTGGGGATTTGTCCCTTGGGTGCTTCTAGGATGTTGGCTACTATCAGCCATCGGTTCTTTGCCAGCACGCCTCCTTCTTGGGGCTACTTCATCATCCGAAGATTCGGAGTCTCTCTCAGTGTAAGGACCAGAAAATTCCTGATCCTCAAGGATATAAGCCAAACCTCGTATGTATGGGGGCGATCGCCCTCGTGCTTCACTCCATCCAGCGTGTCCACTTCCTCCAACCTCGGGGTAAAGGGGCATCCCATAAGGGGGTTAGTAGTCATAACGGTTGAATACTCGTACCCGATGGGTCGAGAATTCACAGATGCATATAATTATTGAACTTGGGGATTCGTACCTTGAATAGCCGAGGGAATCGTCCCTTGTGGCTGAGGTTGAGTTAACCCTATCTGGGCTTCTCCTTAGGTGGCTACATAAGTTGAATGAGGAGGTATCTCCACGGTTGACGAAATCACTTGGGTTGTCCCCGATGGTGTTCCTTCCTCAAGAGCTCTAATTGTTCTCCGTGTTCTCGCCATGGTTGTTGTTGTGCTTCCCACAGACGGTGCCAAATGTTATGGATTAAAAACTAAGGTATATGATTGTTGTATTTATAACTAAGGAACGTGAGCTTCAAGGCTCGATTTGACTGCTCTTGTGTTTCGTGACTCAATCTGCCTTAACAAGATGCCTACGTACCTTGCTGATTGCCAAGGATCAAGTCAAAAAACGTAGTTCTGATTTGTGGGGTGAGGCCCCTTATATAGATGTTGGTGGTCCTTGAATTGGACTTGGTAGCCAAGTCTTAGAATTAGAATGGACTTTGGAGTCCTAAATAGTAGGAAATTGATTCCCTATCCTTCCAGGTTCCTTAGAGGCTAATCTGCAAGGATTTATGTCCTTATCGGGACTCTTCTCAATAGCTGATTTTTCCCTTATTAATTAATTACGAAATTATTTAATATTCAGGGTTTTTGGGCCTTCTTTGTTCCATCAGGCCTGATCCGGTTCATCAGGCCTGATCAATGTGTTAACCTTTTTGGTCTTAATGTCATACATCTTCTTATTGGGCCTAGCAGCCCAAATCATGTATAATTATTTAATTTACACAATCAGGATTTATTTATCCCTATCACCCATATTTAATCATTTTTCTCTGCACGAGGCATAAAAACTACTACACTGACTTTACTTAAATGGTGGTTAATGAAATGCTCCAAATCTTTTGTTAATTTTAACCAAAATTCATATTTTAAAACTTAGCGTATAATTGCTTCCCTTCTAATCTTCATAGGGAAATCCTAGGTCATTCTACACAGACTTCCTTAATCTTTGAGTAGCTGAGGATGTTATCAATAAATACAACTTGCTTATCCAAGTACTCCTCATACACCATGTTCCTTAAATTCTTAGAGACGACTCCTAAACTTATCACTCCATATGATATCACCAACCTTGCAATGCTTATAACTCATCCTAATCGCAATCCTTAACATGCCCTCAGGCTGTATCTTAAGTCAATCCCGTAGAAATCACACACTCCTTGAATTAGGTCACATAAGCAACCAATCCTTTATAGAGGTTACCTATTCCTATTTATCATTTTGTTACACTCCCGATAATCAGTACACAATCTCACAATTTCATTCCTCTTTCCAGCAACATCACTGGTGCCTTTCAGAGGTTTCTATCTAGTATAATCACTTCCCTTCCAATCACTTTCATAGTCATCACACTAATTATTTCATTCCACTGACTTTTAGAGACTCCAGAACATTTATTTATTACTCCAACTTTCTCTTCTCCGTATCCTTACACATGGTGGATCTACCTTATATTCTTAGCTTATTACTCCTTTCCCAGCATGATGGGAAGAACTTCTTATGTTGCTTCTACATTCAGAAACTTACCTTACTATTGGCTTCTATACACTTTATATTTTGCTTTTTCTAAAAACTACTCCTTACCTTTCTGCAGGACAACTAACTCGATCCTGAAATCGCATCGAACTCTTCTAGCTCGATGGGTGTCAGATCAACTGCAACTACGTCCAACTTCTAAACGCTTAATTTCTTGGTTCTTGTGAAAAATTCTATCTCTAACTTTGCTGGATGTTGGCCTTTGGGATGTAATATCTTGAATAACTGTTACAATTTCTTGTAATATGGCCACTCTTCCCATAATTGCGATGCATAATTCCTGGATTTTCTAGATTATATTCCGATGCATAATGACCCTTATATCCACACTTGAAACATTGCACATTCTTTCTGCACGAACAATTGTGTATCCTGTCACAGAACTTGCAATCCACTGCTCACTCGACTAACTGAGCTGGAGTGGAAGCTACTGAAGTAGCACTAGATCTATCCTGAAATAAACTTTACCTCATGAATCTCTTACTCATGTTCCATCCAAGCAAATTATCAAATCCTTAAATGGATTCTCCTTGGTTTGCTTTATCCTTAACACCTTCCGACTTACTTTCTTATCACTTTCGTCCCTAACAGTCAACTTCTGGTCACCTTCTATTACTAGAGTGGCCTGAACCATAGAGGAGTATGTCTTGAGTTACAATGCCGCAACTCCTCTGCGAATTTCAGGCTTTAACCCTTGTTAGAACCTCCTTACCTTCTGACTCTTCGTACTTACATACTTAGGAACTAATCGGGCCAATTCTGTAAACTTAGCCTCAAATTCCAACACACTTCTTTCTCCTTGTTTTAGTTCTAGAAACTCGATTTCCATTTGACTCCACACATAATCTGGGAAATACCCTTTCCAAAACAACTCAGTAAACCTAGCCCATGAAACAGGGCCTTCTCCTTCTGCATTCTGGAAAAATTTAAAACTAGTACTTTGATTCACTCCTTGATGTTGCTGCTGCAACAGTAGTTACCACCACTGAACCCATTAGATTAACTGCAACTGTTGTTGCTACGGCTGGCACAACAAATCTAGAATTTCATTTATAGTTGGACCCTTCGCAAAACTACTACTATATTTTTTTCTCTTTTTTAGACTGGGTAGCTTTCTTAGGTGGCATCTTCCTAAGATTTATAAATGGGTTTATTCAAAACATAACAAAATATCACCGTTTTTAAACAGTGCACCTGTATCAGGAAAATGCTGCCCAATAAATTACCCATATCCTTAATATCGGGGTTCATGTACAAAAGAAATCTAGATTAATAGCACTAGCAATCTTAGCAACAATGACAGTAGCAGAATCAATAACAGTTCAGGAAAACTAAAATACAAAGGAATTAACACCGTAGCATGACTCCTCAATACAACAGCAACTGACCAACTTTTGGTCATTGCTCTATTATCACACTACCACCAATCGGATATACTATGAGACTAGTCTGGCTATATCAACCACCAATTATGCAGAGCCCCACTAGTAATTCAAGTCACGCTTAAGGAATGCTAGACTCCTCTAGGCACCATGGTCCAAATTTCAACCAACCATTCCTCTAAGGATTATTTCTTAACACCCTCAAGTGATTCAACCATCACTGAGTTACCTTTCCCCGAAGCTATAACTTCATCCTTAGATCCTGAACTCTCACGGTTACCATTACTCTTAAATAACACCCTGATATAAAGCTTTCCTTCTTCCTGACAGTTACTCTGACTTGCTTTCAATAATGAGGACCATCCAATCGCAGAAATTCATTATCATAAAATATTAAAGGAAATTTCAACTAAAGGGAATCAAATAAGAAGAAACTGTGAATAGGATATAGATATGATTGAGAGCAACCATACAAGTACATAAGATGGCCAGTCTTAGTACCATATGGTCACAACACATAATTCGGTGGCGTCCCACCAGACCCTTTTGTCACATAGACAAATGGTCAACTCATATGCATCGTTTGCCCCAATCAACCGATAGAATTTCCGAGAAAAGAAACAATGTTAAAAAGAAAATTCACAAATAGGAAGGGGTGAATCTGATTTGTAATGTGATCAACAGATCCCTAAGTAGCTTACCTCGGGTTCACAACTTTCTCACAAGAAAGATAAACAACTTATGGAATAAGGAAATAATTACTCTGGAGATTAAATACATTTCAAGGAAGGAAATAAAAGAGTTCAAAGATATCACCTCCCATTCTAATCCACCTTCACTACCAAACTTAGTCGTCATAACAGCCCCTGACTATTATCACGCTATCCGAACTCACCAAGGTCATACAATCAGTCCAATAACATTCCTTGACACAGAAAATGCGATATTTAGAAATAATGTTGGCGTCTTCTCAGCTGTCACAACAAGAGCCCGCTCAATGCTGAATCCTCGCAATCAAACTCGTTTTCTCGAGGAAAACTAGAAATCTCTATCGAATGTTACCAATAATACATATACAAAGAAGACGTACTCTGGGTTAGGGCAGTTCCAGTCAAGCCTTAATAAACGTCAGGGTTACGTCTTCGAAACCCTTGACTAAACTCTTAGACTCGCTCCTCTGATTGAGCTGCTGACTTACATCTATATATAAACCTTTCTGCACTCCTTTAACTCTACTTCTAATCTAAATAAAGGACTCAAACCTGTAGCTCTGATACCAACTGTGATGGCCTCAACCCCGGGGTCAGGAGTTGACATCATCGACAATAACCATAAGATGAACGATTCAATAATAGGATATAACTATGACCCCTTTTTCCAAGATCTTTGCTAGGTTTAGGTATGATTTAGGTTACATCTATTACAACACCAACTTACTATAAACTATCCTGACACAACTAACCTAACACAGCAACTAAACAGACCATCTTTGGTCCAGTACAACTGCCTTAGAGGAGCCTGACCCGAAAGGAGCTGGAACTCTGCCCTGACTATCGCGCAAGAATCTCCTAGGCATCTGCAATTCATATATAAAACATTCTGCAAGGGTGAGCAATCAATTGCTCAGCAGTACCGTAATATGAATAACAAGTAAAAATGATTCAAAGTAAAGCAGTTATAGGAATATAGCTGTAATCATGATATCAACAATATATATAATGAAAATCAGAGATAACTGGATATCACTAACTAGCATGCTTCATCAAAACAACATAGCAGTGTGCTGTAAAAATATCAGAGTCCAATTTTAGCATGCTAATCACATTTGTAAAACCGCTGTATCAAATACTCATGCCCTTACGGGTATCACAAATCCAAATTAGATACGTAGCGGACATGTGAAGATAGCTGATCAAGCTATCAACACCAGACGGCTCCAACTGCCATCTCATTTACCTGTTCCGGAACTCAGAGACTAGCTAGGTTGTGACGGCCTCAACCCCGGGGTCAGGAGTTGACGTCATCAACAATCACCATAACAAACATAATATAACAAATTCCAAGATAGAATATAAATACGACCCCTTTTTCCAAGATCTTTTCCAGGTTTAAGTATGACTTAGGTTACAACTATTACAACTCAACTAATTACATAAAATCCTAACATAACTAACCTAACGCAGCAACTCAACAGACCATCTTTGGTCCCGCACAACTACCTCAGAGGAGCCTGAAACGAAAGGAGCTAGAACTCTGCCCTGACTATCGCGCAAGAATCTCCTAGGCATCTGCAATACATATATAAAACATTTTGCAAGGGTGAGGAATTGCTTGCTCAGCAGCACCACTATATGAATAACAAGTAAAACAGTTTATGATAAAGAAGTGACAGGAACAGAGATTATAGCTAGCTTTCAAAATAGCTGTTCAGGCTATCAACACTGGACGGCTCTCACTGCCATCCTATATACCTGTTCCGGAACTGAGAGACTAGCTAGGTCTCTCACCTGCTGGACTAATCGGTTTTATATTGCGCGCAACCGAATTAGCCTCTTACGCCACCTCAATAGGCCTACTCTGGCCCCAATGTATCCCATATCTAACCGTTTTATCCAGTTTTCAAAACACTTGTACCTATCTCATTTTAAAAATCATTATTTAACCAGCACACATATAAAATCCATTTCGCAAATCATTTCATTCGAGATAGGTACCTTTCAAAGTTACTTCTCCCCAAAACAATTTGAAAACAGTGATTTATAACTACAGGGGATACGTAACTGATAGGGATAAATAAATTATGATTGTATTATTAAATACTGCATTAATTGTACAAGCTGTGGGCTGCTAGACCCAATAAAAAGATATATGATACTCAGACCAGAAAGGTTAAGCCTGATGGACCAGATCAGGCCTGATGGAATAAAAAAGGCCCAAAAGCCCTGATTATTAATTAATTTCGTAATTAATTAATAAGGGACAAAACAGATGTTGAAAAGAGTCCCGATAAGAATATAAATCCTTGGAGATTAGCCTCAAGGGGACCTAAAAGGATAAGGAATCAATTTCCTACTATCTAGGACTCCAAAGTCCATTCTAACTATGAGACTTGCCCACCAAGTCTCCTATACCAAGTCCAATTCAAGGACTCCCAACATCTATATAAGGGGTCTCACCCCCACCAATCAGAACTACGTTTTTTGGCTTGATTCTCTAATTCACAGAGATACGTAGGCATCTCGTAAAGGCAGATTGAGTCACGAAACACGAGAGCAGCCATTAAAGGCCTTGAGCTCTCGAATCTTAGTATTAAATACAGCAAGTAATAACCTTGGTTTTTTATCCATAACATTTGGCGCCGTCTGTGGGAAACAACAACAACCATGGCGAGAACACGGAGAACAATTGGAGCTCTAGAGGAAGGAACACCATTAGAGGCAACCCAGGTGATTTCATCAACCGTGGAGGTTCCTCCCCATTCAACTTATGCATCTACTCAGGGGGAAGCCCAGACAGGGGCAACTCATCCTCAGCCACAAGGGACAACTCCCCCGACTATTCAAGGTACGAATCCTCAAGTTCAACAAATACATATACCTGTGAATTCTCGACCCGTCGGGTATGAATATTCAACTATTGTTACTACTAACCCCCTTATGGGATGCCCCTTCATCCTGAGGTTGGAGGAAGCGGATATGCTGGGCGAAGCGAAGCACGAGGGCGGTCGCCCCCCTATATACGAGGTTTGGATCCTATCCCTGAGGATCGGGAATTTTCTGGTCCATATACTGAGAGAGACTCCGAATCTTCGGATGATGAAGTGGCCCCGAGAAGGAGGCGTCCTAGAAAAGAGCCAATGGCCGATGGAAGGCAACGCCCCCAAAGCACCCCAGGGGCGAATCCCCAAGAAGTGCAGGAAAAGATCAGGGCTCATGAGGCTGAAATCCAAAGGCTGAGGCGTGACTTGGAGGCTCACCAAGCCACCAGAACCCACATACCTCATAGGGGGAGAAATCCTCCTCCTATCATAGACCTGGATGGTCCGGTAAGAAGAAGGGCTGCTGTCCCAAGAACTGATCCAAGCAATCTCCTTCCCCTTGGAGATCCTGATGATCCAACTCCACCCTTCACAGAAGAGATAATGAATGCCCATATCTCAAGGAAATTCAAGATGCCCACTATCAAAGCCTATGATGGCACGGGAGACCCCGCTAATCATGTTAGGACATTCTCTAATGCACTGCTGCTGCAACCCGTGAACGATGCTATAAAATGTCGGGCCTTTCCTCAAACCCTGTCGGGTATGGCTCAAAGATGGTACAGTCGCCTACCCCCAAATTCTATTGGATCATTCAGAGAATTAAGTCAGGCTTTTATTAAGCAAATCATCAGTGGAAGAGTCCATGAGAAAAGTTCAGCATCTCTTATGAGTCTTGTGCAGGGAGCTAAGGAATCCTTAAGAGATTACCTGAATCGTTTTACAAAGGAGGCTTTAAAAGTCCCAGACCTTGATGATAAGGTAGCCATGATAGCACTGCAACAAGGAACTAGGGATGAGTTTTTCAAGATGTCTTTGGCCAAACGACCCCCTGAGAGCATGTTGCAGCTCCAAGAGAGGGCAGGGAAGTATATCAAGGTTGAAGAAAGTATGAGGAAGACCGTAGTAAGTAATGAGCCCACTGGAGGCAAGAAACGAAAAACTGATTTGGAGTATATCGCTAAGGACAAATATCCTAGAACCGAACAAAACCCTGATTCAACCCCCAAGAAGGGAGGACTTGGCCAAAAGTTCACTGAATACGCTAAGTTGAATGCTCCCAGAAGTCAGATTTTGATGGAGATTGAGAAAGACAGAGATATTCGCTAGCCTAAGCCCTTGAAGGCTGATCCCGCCAAGCTAGATAAGGGCAAGTATTGCAGGTTTCACAAAGATGTTGGCCATGACACCGATGAGTGTAGGCAATTGAAAGATGAAATTGAGTTTTTGATTCGAAAAGGAAGATTGAACAAGTATACTGGAGATGGAGGGGACAGAAATAATAATGGAAGGAAGAACTTTGAAGATCGTAGGAGGGACCAAGACGATCAGGGGCGAAACCCCCAGCCTAGAGGACCAGTTATAAACACCATTTATGGAGGGCCGAGACCTCGAGGGCCTGTGATAAACACGATCTTTGGAGGTCCAACTGCTGCTGGATTGTCCAAAAATTCCAGAAAGGCATATACTAGAGAGGTTATGCATATTGTTGGAGAAGCCCCGAAGAGGGCCAGGACAGAAGTAACATTGGCTTTTGATGATTCCGACCTAGAGGGTGTGAAGTTTCCCCATGACGACCCGCTGGTCATAACACCAATAATAGGAAATAGCCCGGTTAAGAGGGTCCTTGTGGATAATGGTGCTTCTGTGGATATCTTGCTCCATGACACCTTTCTAAGGATGGGGTATAACGACTCCCAGTTAACACCAACCGACATGCCGATATATGGATTTGCTGGAGTAGAATGTCCTGTGGAAGGGATAATCAAGTTGCCAACCACCATAGGTACGGAGCCAAGGCAAGCAACGCAGATGCTGGATTTCGTAGTGGTAAAGGCTAGTTCAACTTATAATGCTATCATGGGGAGAACAGGGATACATGCCTTCAAGGCAGTCCCCTCTTCCTAGCATTCAGTCATGAAGTTTCCCACCCGAAACGGGATTGGAGAAGAGAGAGGAGATCAAAAAATGGCTAGAAGCTGTTATATGGCCTCTTTGAGGGCAGATGGAGTCGGGGGGCAGGTTCTTCCTATTGAAGATATGGATGTTCGAGAAAATGATGAGAATAGAGGAAGGCCAGCAGAAGAATTGGTCTCGGTTCCTTTATACCCCGAGAATCCTGAGAGGACGACTTTCATTGGAGCCACATTAGAGGAGCCCCTTAAAGGGAAGTTAGTGAAATTTTTGCAAGAAAATAGTGATGTGTTTGCATGGTCAGCAGCTGATATGCCAGGCATAGACCCGGAGTTAATTACTCACAAGCTAAACGTAGATCCAAGCCGGAAGACAGTGAAACAAAAGAAAAGAAATTTTGCCCCGGAAAGACAAGAGGCTATAAAGCAGGAAGTGGAAAAGCTCTTAGAGGCTGGATTCATTGAGGAGATTCAATTTCCGGAGTGGTTAGCAAACCCTGTAATGGTGAAGAAGGCTAATGGAAAGTGGAGGATGTGTATAGACTTCACCGATCTGAATGATGCATGCCCCAAAGACTGTTTTCCGCTGCCTAGAATTGATACTTTGATTGATGCTACCGCTGGACATGAGATGCTGAGTTTCATGGATGGGTTTAGCGGATACAACCAGATCAAAATGCATAAGGATGACATTCCAAAGGTATCATTTATCACTGACTTTGGTGTTTATTATTATCTTGTTATGGCGTTTGGTCTCAAGAATGCAGGAGCCACCTATCAAAGGTTGGTGAATAGAATTTTTAAGGATCTTATTGGTAAGACTATGGAAGTCTATGTTGATGACATGTTAGTCAAGAGTCTAGTAAAGACTGATCATATAGCCCATTTAAGGGAAGCTTTTGAGGTCCTGAGGTACCACAAGATGATGTTGAATCCGACGAAGTGTGCTTTCGGAGTAGGATCTGGAAAATTCTTGGGATTGATGGTCTCGAAGAGGGGAATTGAGGCAAATCCCGATAAAATAAAGGCGATCCTGGACATGGAACCCCCCAAAACTGTCAAGGATGTTCAGAAGCTCACAGGAAGGGTTGCTGCGTTAGGACGATTCATCTCCAAGTCAGGAGACAAGTGCTTGTCATTTTTCAAGTCACTGAAGAACATCAAAGACTTTGTATGGAATGAGGAAAATCAGAAGGCATTTGAAGAGTTAAAGAATTATATGGGCCAGGCCCCGTTGTTGGCCAAGCCAGTTCTGAATGAAGTTTTATTTTTGTACTTGGCTGTTTCAGAGAGCGCCTTGAGCGCCGTGTTGGTTAAGGAGGAACTGAAAGTCCAGAAACCCGTATACTATGTCAGCAAAATTTTGCATGGTGCTGAGTTGAATTATTCAGCCATTGAGAAATTCGCTTTAGCCTTGGTAATGGCTTCAAGAAAGCTGCGTCCTTATTTTCAAGCTCACCAAATTGAAGTGCTAACAAATCAGCCACTGAGAAATATCATTCACAGTCCCAAGGCAAGTGGGAGACTGATTAAGTGGGCAATAGAGTTGGGAGAGTTCGATCTCAAGTATAAGCCACGTACGGCCATAAAAGCCCAGGCACTAGCTGACTTCGTGGTGGAATGTACCATACCCAACCAAGAAGTCGGGGGGCAGGAAGATACCATACCTCAAGACAAGGGAGTCGACAATGGGGACAAGGAGAAAGAATATTGGGTTCTCTATTTTGATGGAGCATCAAAAACAAATTCCAGTGGAGCAGGGTTGGTTTTGCAAAGCCCAGATGGATTCTTAATTGAGTATGCCATGAAACTAGACTTCCCAACCACAAACAATGAGGCAGAGTATGAAGCCCTGATTGCTGGCCTTGGTCTAGCTGGGACACTTAGAGTCAAAAATTTAAAGGTCCGTGGAGACTCGAAGTTGATCATATCCCAGGTAAAGGGAGAATTTGAGGCAAGGGATGATACGATGGCTAAGTATGTTCGCCTAGTAAGGGCTGTGATGACCCAATTTAATGAATGCCATGTTGAACACATTCCAAGGGAAGAAAATGCTAAAGCGGATGCGCTATCAAAGTTTGCTTCATCTGAGATTGAAGAAAGTTCAGGAAGTGTGTACTTCCGTGTTTTGAAGACACGAAGCATAGATGTTAAGCTTGTGGCTCCCGTAGGCTTGGGAACGTCATGGATTGATCCCATCAAGGCTCACATTCAGACCGGTTGGTTGCCAAGCGATGCGATTGAGGCACGGAAGTTAACTGTTCGAGCACTAAGGTACTCTTTGATAGATGGGATCTTATATAAAAGATCTTTCGTGGTTCCTTACTTGAGGTGCCTCAGGCCCGATGAGGCACGCTTAGCTCTTGAAGAAGTGCATGAAGGTGTTTGTGGACAACACTTGGGGGGCAGGGCCTTGGCTCATAAGATAACTCGTTTAGGTTTCTATTGGCCAGAAATGATGGCTGATGCCAAAGAATATGTGAAGAAGTGTGATCGCTGTCAGAAGCACGCACCAGTTGTTAGACTACCCCCCGAGATGCTGACCTCTATCAACTCCCCAATCCCCTTTGCTATATGGGGGATGGATATTCTAGGGCCTTTCCCTATGGCCACAGCCCAAAGGAAGTTTCTGATGGTAGCCATTGATTATTTCATTAAGTGGATTGAAGCCAAGCCTTTGGCCAAAATCACAACTAAACAGGTTGCACAATTCCTGTGGGAAAACATTATGTGCCGATATGGAATTCCCCGTATCCTCGTCACTGACAATGGAACACAATTCAACAACGAGGAATTCAAGAAGTATTGTGAAGAAAATGAAATTGAGTTACGGTTCACCTCTGTGGCTCACCCACAAGCTAATGGGCAAGCAGAAGTAGCAAATCGAATAATCCTGGATGGATTAAAGAAAAGGATCGAGAAGTCAAGAAATAATTGGGTGGATGAGATACTTCCCATATTATGGGCCTATAGGACTACCTGTAGAGTTACGACAGGAGCAACTCCCTTCATGTTGGCGTATGGGGCAGAAGCAGTAGTTCTCGTGGAGATATCGCATTCCTCTCCAAGGATTCAGACTTTCAATGCTGTAGAAAATGAGGAAGGGCAGAGGTTAGCCCTGGATCTAATTGATGAAGTGCGAGATGAGGCACATGCAAAGATAGTAGAATATCAGAAAAAGGCTTCATTCTATTACAACCTAAGGGTTAAAGAGAGATTTTTTAAACAAGGAGATCTAGTCTTGAGAAAAATAGAGGCTTCTGGTGTTGGACAGAAAGGAAAGCTTGCCCCGAATTGGGAAGGGCCGTACAGAGTCAAGAGCGTTCAGGGTAGAGGAACCTACAAGCTGGAAACTATGGAAGGTTTTGAAGTCCCGAGGACCTGGCATGCACAAAACCTGAAGGTTTACTATGTGTAAGATAGGAGAAGTATGATTCTCACTTGTCATTGACAAGTAGGTTTAAAAGCACCTTGAAGCTTTGCTTGCATAGGATTTTATATTCCAGTAGAATTTACATTGTCTAGTTATTGTTGATTAGGGTCGAACCCATGCTATGTAAGGTTTTGGAAAACCAGACTTCATATTAAAGAGTTTGAAATTATTTCTATCTAAGGATGTTTAAGGTTCAAATGCATATTAAGATTGTAAAGATAAAACAGAAAAAGGCAAGAAAAACAACATATAGAATACAAGCCCCGAAGGGTAATAAGTTCTGAATGCGATTAAGTCAATACATAGAAAGCCACAATGGGCCAAACAAGAAAAACAAAATACTCAAAGATCCTTGAAGAAGTCATCATCGATGTTTCCTTCATTGGCAGCAGAAGAAGGAACTGGAACATGATCAGCACCTCGAGGAGAAACAGCTTCGGCCTCAGCAGAAGAAGCAAGAATAGGAGAAAGAGGGATGTCATCAAGAAGAGGCTCTTTCCCAGGAATATCAGGGACTGGATAGGCAGTAAGAGTCACCTCCGGAATCTTCTTCCCAATCTCCTCTACTATCTGCTCCCAACAGCTAGAAAAGGTCTCCGGGAAGTTAGCATCGTACTCAGCATTTAGGACATCCTGAAAGTCCTGAGATGCCTTATACTCAGCTATCACCTCAGCTCGGGCCCTTTGAGCATCCAGCTCCAGCTTACGAACTTTCTCCTTCTCGTCCGCCAGCTCCTTCTCTACCTCACGAAAACGAGTGAAGTTGGCCTCGGAAGCCTTGAGGTACCTATCCCTGTCCCTCTCAGCAATAGTTAGGCTGGTCCTCACATCCTTCAAATTGTGAAGGGCAGCCTGGAGATAGGTATTCATCTGCATGAACATGTAGTAAGTAAGTAATAATAAGCAAAAAAAAACAGTTAAAAAAGGAAGAGGCTTACAGAAGCCATGGCCTGAGCACCCAGACGTTCAATCTGTAGGTCATCAGAAGACTCGACGATCTCAGCCCTGTCACGAGGCGTGATCACACTCTGAGACCAAACGGCGGCAGCCTCGGAACTCCCTACCACCGTGTCCCTCCTCTGAAGGCCCCAAGTGACGGTGAAGGGAGAGTTATCTTCATCAAGGCTAGGAGGCCTCTGGGATAAAAAAGTAGGGACGGCCTCCTGAACCGTGACTGAAGGGCCGTCACCAATCCTAACCCGCTTGTCGCGGTGGCTCTCAACAGCAGAGCCCTTGGCGGCACGGGCCTCCCGCTTCTTGAAGATCGTGTCCAAAGCGGCCCTAGCTGCAGGCAAATACGAGCACATAAGAAAAAGGACAAATAGAGAATGGAGGAAATGGAACAAAAAGGGGAAAGAAATACCCTCGGGACCAAGGTCACTTAGACCTACACCTTGCAAATTACCCTCTGAAAGGATGAGAGCGCAATGGTGCAAGTTATCAGCAGTAATGGCCTTGATGGCCGCATCCTCATCTATCCCCAATTTTAGGTCTCTTAAAGACCCGTCTATACTTTTTGAGAAGTTGGGCCTGAAAAAATGGTCCCAACCCTCCTCGGAATCCAGAAATATATAAAACCACTCACTTTTCCATGTTGGATACGAGTCGGGATTGGTGCCAGAAATAAAGCAGGAACGAGCCAAGGATCTATGAACTATTTTGACCCATCCTTGGTCCTCAGAAGCATTTACAAATTTAAATAAATAACGAAAGACACAAACATTTGGCTCAAAACCGTGTTTACGAGATTGGGCCATATAACAGTGAATAAAACGCCAAGAGTTGGGTGTGAGTTGGGTCGGACAGACTCGGGCCTCAGCCAAAAGGCGAAAAACAAAAGGATGAGGAGGTAGGCGAAAACCAGCATAGAAGGTTTCCTTATAGACCCGAATGGCCCCAGGTTTTGGGTAGCAGGCCCTATCATTTGGGCCTGGAGCCTCGGCCCTATAAGGGTGGGAAATGCCAAAAAGGCGGGCTATGGTACCTACTTGATCTGGACCAAATCTAGAAGGATAATTATATGCATCTAAGTGTAACATGTTAGGAAAGGCTTGCCCAAATTCGGTTAAAAGATCTCTAAGAGAAATAACTGAGGAATGTACAAGAGATTTTTTACCTCGGCTGGCCCTAGAGGGACGGGCAACAGCTTGGGGGACATGGGAGTGAGATGAATCGGAATCCGCCATGGATGAAGACAAAAACCCAGGAAGCTCTTTAAAGTAAGTAAAGAAGATGAAGATTCAAACGGAATCTTCAAAATAAGCCCAGAAAAGCGGCGGAGTAGAAAGCCGGAAATCGCTTGGAGGTGGCGATTCTTGAGAGACTAATTGCAGAGTTGAAATTTAGAAATTTTTGTGAAAGTGAAGTGTGAGAAATGAACTCACACTCCACCTCTTATATAGAGGAGCTCAAAGATGCACAAACGGGCCTGGGCCTAAGAAAAAGGCGGGAAGCCCATAAGATTTGAATTTTGAAAAGATTTAAAATCAAAGTTCAATGAATGAATCAAGGCTCGAACAGCCTCAACAACGCTCAGGATACATCGTCCCTAGCCGTTGTTAGAAGTGTGGCTCCTAGGCGTGGTACAACAACGCCCAGGAAGCATCTGTATTCAACAACGCTCAGGATACATCGTCCCTAGCCGTTGTTAGAAGTGTGGCTCCTAGGCGTGGTACAACAATGCCCAGGAAGCATCTGTATTCAACAACGCTCAGGATACATCGTCCCTAGCCGTTGTTAGAAGTGTGGCTCCTAGGCGTGGTACAACAACGCCCAGGAAGCATCTGTATTCAACAACGCCCAGGACGCAAGTTTCCTAGACGTTGTTAGAAAACTGTCTCCTAGGCGTGGGTGCACAACGTCTAGGATGTATGAAAGCATCTGTATTCAACAACGCCCAGGACGCAAGTTTCCTAGACGTTGTTAGAAAACTGTCTCCTAGGCGTGGGTGCACAACGTCTAGGATCTATGAAAGCATCTGTCTTCAACAACGCCCAGGACGCAAGTTTCCTAGACGTTGTTAGGAAACCGTCTCCTAGGCGTGGATCAATAACGCCCAGGAAGCATCAGCCTCCAACAACGCCCAGGACGCAAGTTTTCCTAGACGTTGTTAGGAAACTGTCTCCTAGGCGTGGATCAACAACGCCTAGGATGTATTGAGCAACAAAAATTCTGTTTTTCTGATTATTTAAAAAAAATAAGAAAATTCCTTAAATATTTTCTGAAAAATGTTAATATTTCCAGAAAATTAGGGAAAAATCCCAGAAAATTAGGGAAAAATCCCAGAAAATTAGGGAAAAATCCCAGAAAATTAGGGAAAATCCCAGAAAATTAGGGAAAAATCCCAGAAAATTAGGGAAAATCCCAGAAAATTAGGGAAAATCCCAGAAATTAGGGAAAATCCCAGAAAATTAGGGAAAATCCCAGAAATTAGGGAAAATCCCAGAAAATTAGGGAAAATCCCATAAAATTAGGGAAAAATCCAGAAAATAAGGGAAGAATCCCGGAAATAAGGGAAAAATTCCTGGAAATTAAGATAATTCCTGAATAAAAGGGAAAATTTATTGTAAATGTGTAGGTCGCTCCACACTTTACGGAAAAATGAAACCCTGTAAGGGAACGAATAGACTTAACTTCTGCGAAACCTAATCGATGTTTCCCAAAAGTTGGGGGGCAAATGATAGGGATAAATAAATTATGATTGTATTATTAAATACTGCATTAATTGTACAAGCTGTGGGCTGCTAGACCCAATAAAAAGATATATGATACTCAGACCAGAAAGGTTAAGCCTGATGGACCAGATCAGGCCTGATGGAATAAAAAAGGCCCAAAAGCCCTGATTATTAATTAATTTCGTAATTAATTAATAAGGGACAAAATAGATGTTGAAAAGAGTCCCGATAAGAATATAAATCCTTGGAGATTAGCCTCAAGGGGACCTAAAAGGATAAGGAATCAATTTCCTACTATCTAGGACTCCAAAGTCCATTCTAACTATGAGACTTGCCCACCAAGTCTCCTATACCAAGTCCAATTCAAGGACTCCCAACATCTATATAAGGGGTCTCACCCCCACCAATCAGAACTACGTTTTTTGGCTTGATTCTCTAATTCACAGAGATACGTAGGCATCTCGTAAAGGCAGATTGAGTCACGAAACACGAGAGCAGCCATTAAAGGCCTTGAGCTCTCGAATCTTAGTATTAAATACAGCAAGTAATAACCTTGGTTTTTTATCCATAACAGTAACTTAAAAAGTTTATGTTCCATTACGAAAGTAAAATATTTAGCTATTCATGTATACTGAACCATAAAAGAATGGTCAGGGGTACTTACCTTGCAGAGCGTTACAACTATCTCTGATTGACCTTGAACCGATTCGGGACACTCGGTTTTATCGCTTTACTATTTAACTATCCTGGATCCGACTTCAACGCTCAGGTCCTTCGATTGGGAACCTCGCTGCGCTCGTCGACTGATCACTAGGTTATCTTAGTTCGATATCACTTCTTGAGTCCTTTGACTAGAACCTATAGAGCCGAAATACCCTATGTTAGACGTCTAGGTATGCTTGACATATCCTCTCAATCAGTCCTACCCAAACGATAACAATCCCGACTCGCATATATTCGAACTATCACAACTTACATAACAATTAAGGTTCATATATATTCACAACCCAGTTCACTAATTATTTTCAGAATATACATATACTCTTGATACAGAAAATAGGTTTTGGAATTCCTTTTTCATAAAATATATTGATATATACCCAACTGTGTTACATATGACTAACTGTTTGGAATCTTGGTTTTGAGTTTTAACCTAGACTAGCAGAACCAAATTTATACTTAATTAATTGTTAGTAAGAATAACCGACCAACATAAGTTAGTAAGTTTATCTGAGTAACGGTTAATCAAATACAACTCAAGGTCGTACTAATCCGAGTTAGTACTCGTACCAAAAATTAAATTAAGAAACGTTATATCTATAATAATATAAGCAAACAACTCGATTGGTAAGTCCGATAATTATAGGAAACGTTTCCGAATTTTGGAAATAGTAATCTTTCGAAATCCGGACAACACCTCCTCTATTTATTTGACTACCAGTCGATCTTATATCGACACCAAAACCAACAACCAAATTCACAACATCAATAATCCACAATCCAACCGATAACGCAACCAAACAATCAATACAATTCTAGTCCCAACCAAACACACTACCCAACAATCTCGAAACTAATTATTTACAATTAATTTTATTCCAAATATTCTAAAAATAAAATTTATAATTTATTATTAGGCTCAAGAATCATCATTGCCAATAATCCGCCGGCTCAACGAGTTCATTGCCGACGGCGGCATAATTCCGACGGTTCCCTTACGGGCTTCCTGTCGAATTCACCATAATTTTACAAACCCAAGATTTATCGATTCATTTAATCATAGAAATAATAATCAGGTTTTAAAAAAAATTGATTACCCAGAATCATGAAATTGATTCGCACAAAACCGAACACAGAACAGGGACGCACTGGAAACATGCACAGCAGCACGTGCGTGCCGGCCACCTCGCCGGAAAGATCACAGCGGCGGCCGGAAATAAGGAAGAAAACAATAGAGAAATACAGAACAATAAAGACCAGCACTCACAAACCGCATACACAGATACTTACAAGTATATATATATACACAGCAACCATCAGGGCAGCCACCAGCCAAACCGGCGGCAACTCGCCGGAATAACAGGGCAAACGACAATCACAGCATGGGGAAAGAGAGAGAAATGGAAAGATGGAATTGAGAACACAGATTAATCTCCCCCCCTGATTTCAGGTGAAACCAAGAAAAAGATAGATGGAATTTTCGAGAGAACTCCCGAGAGAACAAGAACAGGGATAAGGTTAACCATGCTTATCTATTTTCCTGTTTATTGATACTATCTTACCTGAAAAGCCCCGCAAAAAAATACGCTATTTACAATTTAACGATCAAAATTCTGCGAATTAATTAATCCGAGACACTACCAACTTGATTTTAAAACATCGTAAATAATCCAAGGTTATAGAAAATAAATTTTTAATAAATTTTAAAATATTTTTAGATCGCACAAAATACCCGCATTTCACAATAAACGAATCAACGCGCGGGTGAAATTAATCCTGAACATTCCCAAAATAATTTTAAAATTCCAAGAATATTCCCAACTTAAATAAATATGAGTTTCATAATTTTTGAAGAATTCGGGAGTTATATACAGATTTTACAAATAAATGCAATCAGAAAATTATACGGAGTTAAATAAATAATGAAATATTGATTTCTAAATTTTATAAAATCCCAAAAATAAATATTGAAATTATAAAGTCATAAAAACAATTTTATTGACAATCCACATATTTACACAAATAAACTTGTATTAAATCCACTTTTAAAAGTGGAAACAATTCAATACACGTCCATAATTAACTACATGAACCACCCTGGACACCATAATTCACATACATAGATAAAAGTAAAATAACACATAGCTGACAGAAGCTATACACATATATTATTCATTTAATAATTTAATAATTACGTATTTAAATAATACAGAAATACACGAGTCGTTATATCCTTCCCCCCTTAAAAAGATTCTGTCCTCAGAATCTGACTTAACTAAATAAGTGAGGATATTTGTCAAGCATATCTGACTCTAACTTCCAGAAAGACTCTTCTACTCGGGGATTTATTCATCGCATACTCACTATACATATAAATTCATTACTAAGGACTCGCTCTCAATGATCTAGGGTCTGGATCAATTATTCCATGCAGAACAAATTTGGATGAGAGCCCATTGGCCCCTAATCAATGGCTTGATTCAAATCAGAAACATATCGTTTTAACATTGACACACGGAGCACACTATAAATTTGCTACAACTGCGGTGGCAATATCAACCTATGGGCAACTTTACCTATATCAATCAATTATCTCGAACGGTCCACTATAGTTAGGACTCAACTTATCCCTTTTATTCAAACCTAGCCAACATTTCTCAATATGCAACTTTTGTCAACACCAATGATCTTACTTTTACATCCACACTCTTTTGATGCACATCCGCCATCTTTCTTTGTCTATCCCGAGCTGCTTCAACTCTCTTCCGAATCAACACCACTACACTTTTGAGGTACTGAATTAGCTTAGGACTTAATAATATCTCTACTTCCAATTCCTCTAAATAGAGTGAGGACCCACGCTTATGTCCATACAAGGCTTCGCAAAGTAGCACTCTCTTGCTAACATGATAACTATTAACATAGAAAACTCAATCCATAGTAGGCGATTACTTCAGTTTCCTTTATAAACCCAACACATATACTCTCCACATTTCTTATATTGTCCGAATCATCTTCTCACCTTGACCTTTCATCTAAAGATGATAGATAATACGGATTTTCAATTTAATTTCTAACATTTGATCGCTTCTTACTCATTCCCATCAGTTAAGGCTGGGAAATAATCTTATATACTAACTTCTCATCACCTTTAAATATTCAACTTCAATTCCCACATTTTCCAATTCCTTTAGTGATTCCTTAGCAATCTTAACCACCTTCAATCATCTTTCTTTGCACGAGGCATAAACTACTACACTAGCTTTGCTTTGATGGTTTTCAGTGAAATACTCAAAATCTTTTGTTATTTTCAACCAAAATTCATACTTTAAAACTTAGCGTATAATTGCTTTCCTTTTAATCTTTGGAAGGAAATCCTGGAGCGTTCTACACAGACTTTCTTAATCCTTAGATAGCTGAGGATGTTATCAATAAATACAATTTGCTTTTCCAAGTACTCCTTATACACCAGGTTCCTTGATTCCTTATAGAAGACTCATACACTTGCCACTCCACATGATATCACCAACCTTGCAACACTCATAACTCATCCTAATCGCAATCCTTGACATGCCCTCATGCTGTATCATAAGTCAATCCCGTAGAAATCACACACTCCTTGAGTTATGTCACATAAGTAACCAATCTTTTATAGAGGTTACCTATTCTTATTTATCATTTTGTTAAACTCCCGATAACCAGTACACAATCTCACAATTTCATTCCTCTTTCCAGCAACATCACTGGTGCATCTCAGAGGTTTCTATCTAGTATACTCACTTCCCTTCCAATCACTTTGACAATCATCACACTAGTTATTTCGTTCCACTGACTTCTAGAGACTCCAGGGCATTTATTTATTACTCCAACTTTCTCTTCTTCGTATCCTTACACATGGTGGATCTACCTTATATTCTTAGCTTATTACTCCTTTCCAAGCATGATTGGAAAAACTTCTTATGTTGCTTCTGCATTCAGAAACTTACCTTACTATTGGCTTCTATGCACCTTACATTTCGTTTTTCTAAAAACCACTCCTTGCCATAACACAGGACAACTAACACAATCCTAAAATCACATCAAACCCTTATTTCCACACTTGAAACATTGTACATTCTTTTTGCACGCACCACTGCATCTCCTATCACAGGAATTGCAATCCACTGCTTATTTGACTGACTGGGCTGATGTGGAAGCAACTGAAGTAACACTAGACCTAGCCTGAGAGAAATTCTGTTTTCGGAATCTCTTACTCCTACTTTGTCCAAACTGATTCTATAATTCTTGACTAGATTCTTCTTGATCTGCCTTGTCCATAGCACCACCAGACTTCCTTTTCTTATCATTTTCTTCCTTAATAGCCAACTTCTGGTCACCTTCTATTACCAGGGCAACCTGAACCATAAAGGAGTATGTCTTGCGTTGCAATGCCACCACTCCTCTGCGAATTTCAGGCATCAACCCTTGTTGGAACCTCCTTACTTTCTGAATCTCCGTACTTACACACTCATAAACTAATCGAGCCAATTCTATAAACTTGGCCTCATATTCCAACACACTGCCTCCACCTTGTTTTAGTTCTACAAACTCGATTTCCATTTGACTCCGCATACAATCTGGGAAATACCTTTCCAAGAACAACTCAGTAAACCTAGCCCATGAAACAGGTCCTTCTCCTTCTAACGCTCTCGTTAACTCTCACCAGTAATTCGCTCCATTTTTCAAGAAATAGCTTACATAATCGGTCTTAATATTATCACTTACTTGCACAAGGTTGAAAACTTCCTCCATTTCTTTTAACCATGCTCCAACAGTTACTGGATTAGGTTCACTTTCAAACCCAGGGGGTTTAACACTCTGGAAAGATTTATAATTAACATTTTGGTCCACTCTTTGCTGCTGCTGAACTTGTTGCATTAACTGTTGTTGTTGTTCTTGCTGCTGGCGTAATAAATCCATAATTTTATTTATAATTGGACCCACAACAACACTACTATTATTTTCTTCAGACTGGGTAACTGGCTTGGGTAGTATTTTTCTGAAATATAAATGAGTTTATTCAAAACATAACAAAAATATTTGACAGAAGATATCACCGTTTAAACGGTGCACCTGTATCGAGAAACCGCTTCCCAATCAAAGTACCCACGTCTTTCATATTGGGGTCCATTTACAAAAGAAATCTAGTTTAACAGCACTAGCAATCATAGCAACAATGACAGTAGAAGAATCAACAACAGTTCAGAAAACCAAAATACAAGGAACTAACACCATAGCATGACTCCTCAATACAACAATAACTGACCAACTTCCCGTCACTACTCTATTATCACATTAACACTAATCTGATACACTACGAGACTTATCTGGCTATATCAATCGCCAATTACATAGAACAAGCTAGTAAATCAGGTCAACTTAAGGAACACTAAACTTTTCCAGGCACCCTAGTCCAAATTTCAATCAACCTTTTCTCAAGGGATGATTTCTTATCACCCTCAAGTGATTCATCAATCACTGAATTACCTTTCCCGAGGCTATAACTCCATCCTTAGATCCTGAACTCTCATGATTACCATTACTCTTAAATAACACCCTGATATAAAGCTTTCCTTCTTCCTGACAATTACTCTGACTTGCTTCCAATAACGAGGACAATCCAATCATAGAAATTTATTATCATAGAATATCAAAGGAAATTTCAAACTCAAGGGAATCAAATAAGAAGAAACTATGAAGAATGTAGGTGTGACTGAGAGCAACCATACAAGTACATAAGATGGCCAGTCTTAGTACCGGACAGTCACAACACATAACTCGGTGGCATCCCACCAGACCGTTTTGCCACACAGACAAATGGTCAATTCATATGCGTTGTTTTCCCCAATCAACCAATAGAATCTCCGAAAAAAGAAACAATGTTTAAATAGAGATTCACAAATATGAAGGGAGAAACTCTGATTTATAATAGGATCAACAGAATCCTAAGTTTCTTACTTCGAGTTCTCAACTTTCTCATAGGAAAAATAAGCAACTTATGGAATAGGAAACAATTATTCTGGAAACAAAATACGTCTCAAGAAAGAAGTATAAGGGTTCAAAGATACAAACCACAGTTCTGATCCACCTAATTCACGAAACTTGGTTGTCATAACAACCACCAGCTATTATCATACTATCCGAACTCACCGAGATCACACACTCGGTCTAGTAACATTCCTTGACATAGAAAATACGATATTTAGAAATAAAGTTGGCGTCTCTTCAACTGTCACATCAAAGGTCTGCTCAGAAGCTAAATTCTCTCAATCAGACTCGAATTCCCGAGAGGGGAACTAGAATTATCTATCAGACATTACTAATAATAAATTTACGAAGGGAATGTACTCTAGGTTAGGGCTGTTCCAGTCAACCCTCAACAAACGTCAGGGTTACGCTTCTGAAACCCTTGGCTAAACTCATAGACTCGCTCCTCTGATTGAGTTGCTGTCTCACATCTACACATAAACCTTCTTGCTCTCTTTTGACTCCATTCCTAACCTAAATCAGGGACTCAAACCTGTAGCTCTGATACCAACTGTGACGGCCTCAACCCCGGGGTCAGGAGTTGATGTCATCAATAATTTCCATAACAAACATAATATAATCAATTCCAAGATAGAATATAAATACGACCCCTTTTTCCAAGATCTTTTCCAGGTTTAAGTATGACTTAGGTTACAACTATTACAACTCACCTAATTACATACAATTCTAACATAACTAACCTAACGCAGCAACTCAACATACCATCTTTGGTTCCGCACAACTACCTCAGAGGAGCCTGACACGAAAGGAGCTGGAACTCTGCCTTGACTATCGCGCAAAAATCTCTTAGGCATCTGCAATACATATATAAAACATTCTGCAAGGGTGAGCAATTGCTTGCTCAGCAGCACCACTATATGAATAACAAGTAAAACAGTTTATGATAAAGCAGTGACAGGAACAGAGATTATAGCTCGCTTGCAAAATATATAAAACAATTCATAAACTGGATATTCCAAAACTAGCATGCTTTCAATAAAACAAACATAGTAGTGTGCTGTGTACAAATACCAGAGTTTAATTCTAGCATGCCATTTTCATTTTCAAATCCAATATATAACTTACTTGTTCCTTTACGAGAATCACAAAGCCAAATCAGATACTTACGGATATGTGAAGACAGCTGATCAGGCTATCAACACTGGACGACTCTCACTGCCATCCTATATACCTGTTCCGGAACTCAGAGACTAGCTAGGTCTCTGACCTGCTGGATTAATCGGTTTTATATTGCACGCAACCGAATTAGCCTCTTACGCCACCTCAATAGGCCTACTCTGGCCCCAATGTATCCCATATCTGACCGTTTTATCCAGTTTTCAAAACACTTGTACCTATCTCATTTTCAAAATCATTATTTAACCAGCACACATATAAAATCCATTTCGAAAATCATTTCATTCGAGATAGGTACCTTTCAAAGTTACTTCTCCCCAAAATAATTTGAAAACAGTGATTTATAACTACAGGGGATACATAACTTAAAACGTTTCTGTTCCATTACGAAAGTAAAACATTTAGTTATTCCTATGTACTGAACCATAAAAGAATGGTCAGGGATACTTGCCTTGTAGAGCGTTACAACTATCTCTGATTAACCTTGAACCGATTCGGGACACTCGACTTTATCGCTTTACTATTTGATTATCCTGGATCCGACTTCAACGCTCAGGTCCTTCGATTGGGAACCTCGCTGCGCTCGTCGACTGATCACTAGGTTATCTTAGTTCGATATCACTTCTTGAGTCCTTTGACTAGAACCTATAGAGCCGAAATACCCTATGTTAGACGTCTAGGTATGCTTGACATATCCTCTCAATCAGTCCTACCCAAACGATAACAATCCCGACTCGCATATATTCGAACTATCACAACTTACATAACAATTAAGGTTCATATATATTCGCAACCCAGTTCACTAATTATTTTCAGAATATACATATACTCTTGATACAGAAAATAGGTTTTGGAATTCCTTTTTCATAAAATATATTGATATATACCCAACTGTGTTACATATGACTAACTGTTTGGAATCTTGGTTTTGAGTTTTAACCTAGACTAGCAGAACCGAATTTATACTTAATTAATCGTTAGTAAGAATAACCGACCAACATAAGTTAGTAAGTTTATCTGAGTAACGATTAATCAAATACAACTCAAGGTCGTACTAATCCAAGTTAGTACTCGGACCAAAAATTAAATTAAGAAACGTTATATCTATAATAATATAAGCGAACGACTCGATTGGTAAGTCCGATAATTATAGGAAATGTTTCCGAATTTTCGAAATAGTAATCTTTTGAAATCCGGACAGCACCTCCTCTATTTATTGGACTACCAGTCGATCTCATATCAACACCAAAACCAACAACCAAATTCACAACATCAATAATCCACAATCCAACCGATAACGCAACCAAACAATCAATACAATTCTAGTCCCAACCAAACACACTACCCAACAATCTCGAAACTAATTATTTACAATTACTTTTATTCCATATATTCTAAAAATAAAATTTATAATTTATTATTAGGCTCAAGAATCATCATTGTCAAAAATCCGCCGGCTCAACGAGTTCATTGCCGATGGCGATATAATTTCGACGGTTCCCTTACGGGCTTCCTGTCGAATTCACCAAAATTTTACAAACCCAAGATTTATCGATTCATATAATCATAGAAACAATAATCAGGTTTTAAAAAAAATCGATTACCTAGAATCATGAAATTGATTCGCACAACACCGAACACAGAACAGGGACGCACTGGAAACACGCACAGCAACACGCGCGTGCTGGCCACCTCGCCGGAAAGATCACAGCGGCGGCCGGAAATAAGGAAGAAAACAACAGAAAAATACAAAATAACAAAGACTAGCACTCACAAACTATAATACCCCCAAATCCGGGGTCGGGGATCCGAGTTGTCACGAGTTCTATTTCCCTTAATAACACCCAATCTTAATAAACAATCAACTACTCTGTACTGTGACCCCACAATCAACACACACACCACAAGTTATAGTCTTAGAGATGAATATCCAAAAAAAAACACGAGTCATTTTATTCCAAAATTATATGCCATTACACCTTAAAAGGGTTTCTGAATAAATTTACATTTCTTTGCCATTATTACAATTGATAAAGATACATAAGTCTGGTACATCAAAAGTTGAAAGCCTAGCCTATTGGTAGTTCCTACCTCAGCTACAGCGACATCAACGCCTATAGGAAACTGTGGAACGTTTTCTATCCGCTCGTGAATTGGGAGCTTGGTCCTGTTCATCTTGTCTATCTGATGTTGTGTTATGAAAGAAGAAAGCAAGGGTGAGCAACAAGCCCACCGAAATAATATGTATAATAATTAACAATATATGAGCATTCTCATAGTACTCATGAAAGTCTTGGTCAAGAAGAAATGAACCAAGCTGATATCTTAATGCGACCAAGTCACAAAATATTCAGAATATATATATACATATACTTTTCACAATCTTTGAAATGCTCTGACATGTATAATATACACAGAGTTCCAGTTTATAATTGTATAAAAAAATATCGTTGGAAGGTGATCTCATATATCTAACCTTGTCTCAACGTTTTTCTGAAAATCTTTGACATGCACAAGATAATCATTTACTAGATATAAGTTTAAAAGAAGAAGTTACAAGATACTTCAATATACTTATATCTTTTCCGAATACTACTTGAACTACCACCGTTCAATGTATAAATAGTTCATCCCATAGATTAAGCTACAAGAAAAAACTTGTATAGAATCAATCTTTAAAATATCATCAAAATAAAATGAAGTTACGAGATACTTCATTTGATGCAAACATCATTTTGAAAACTGTTCCCTGCCAACACTCAACAATTGCCCAACCGTAGCCTTCCTATCGAAGTGCTCTGGGTAGTGTTGCAGAAATATCCAATTGGATGATGAACTCATTACGGGAGTTTTGTCACGCCAGGAAGACCACTTACGATGATCAGTCGCAGTAGTACAACCCCACCATTTTCTACATGTAGAGGAAAACCTGTCGAATTTACTTGTCAACCGAACACTGGACTCCTAAGGAATGGACCGTCTTAGCGGAACTTTCGGGCCATTTGGGCCAATATAATAAGGCTGGTCCGGCACCACTCGACCACTTACGCCACTCCTAGTTCAGATGAAATCCATGACTCTGAAACGTAAAGCTCGTTCCCCTTTTCCCCAAGTAGAAACTTGTTGATACGACTCCACCAAGAAGACGTATCTAGTTGGAAAGGAGAACTCATCGATATTTCCCAGGCGATGCCTGTTAATGGATTAACTTGTTCCAAGAATTTTACTTCCCGAGTGTTGGGTAAGTAATCAAAAATTCTTTTATCAAAATAGCAACCTTGTTGCGAATATACAATACACCACAGAGTCAGATCCCTCAGGTTTTGAGCGAGTACCTAAATCCCCTTCGAAAGGAGGATCTTAAATATAAAAATGAGTTTTGGGATCCGCTCTAACTTTTAAAATCATTTTGAAGACTCGCAAAACATTTTTAAGAATGTTTGGAGTGATGCTGATTTAATAAAATAAATCAGTCCCAATATATTAGAAAATATCTTAATATTATTATTTAAATAATATTCCCATAAAGAATAATCTTTATAAAAATAATTGAAGTAGAAGTTTTAAAACTTATACTTGCAATGAATATTAAATAACCAAAGATATACTTATACGAAAGTACTATCTTTATTTGAATAATCAAAAGTGAGTTTGATTATCGACACATTATTCCTTAATAAAATAAAGAATAATAATTAGTAAATAATCGGAGTCATAAGTCCTCGAATGAATATTCAAATAATAATATTCATTAATAAAATAAACGGAGTTGTAAGCCCTCGAATGAATATTCAAAATAATATTCAATAATAAAATAAACGGGGTCATAAGCCCTCGAATGAATATTCAAAATAATATTCAATAATAAAATAAACGGGGTCATAAGCCCTCGAATGAATATTCAAAAAAATATTCAATAATAGAATAAACGGGGTCATAAGCCCTCGAATAAATATTCAAAATAATATTCAATAAGAAAATAAACGGGGTCATAAGCCCTCGAATGAATATTCAAAATAATATTCAATAATAAAATAAACGGGGTCATAAGCCCTCGAATGAATATTCAAAATAATATTCATTAATAAAATAAGGTTATCGAATAAACCTTATTTGATTCATAGTTTTTAAAAACTATTCATATATATATATATATAAATATATATATTATACTCGGGAGCATCGACTCCCGGTTTAAGAAAAAAGTTCACCTTTGGGTCCCCTATACTAAGGGTATATGCAAATTACCGCTTATCTCTAGCATAGGTATTATCAACTGAATCAACAGATATATGTATCAAGAATACGAAACAGGCATGCATATATACCATATCAAATGCTACAATATACCGCAAGAATTTGCTAATTAACCATCATGCATCTATCACAAGATAATGCCTATACATATGTATACATCACAATAACAATATAACGGATAGGAAACTTGCCTGAGCGACTGGGGGTTACAAATGGCTTGGGACGAGTCTGGTAACCTATAAACAACATATAAGTTAGAATTAAACCAAAGTCGCTTATGAATCTATACTTTAACCAATTAGACCCTAACGTTCGCTTTTGCACTTAACGATTCATTTAAGTCGCTCGAGTACCCTCGACTCCACCATTTTTAATAAATTAACCATTAAGGGTTTTAAGGCGATTCTTTCGCGAGTGCCTTACCAACTGCATAATACACTTCACATAAATGTTTCCTACTCCAATTAGTCCTTTAAGGTCTTTAACCTATGTTTCAAAGTAAGGCGAGGGGTAATGGTTCGTTCGCGAAATGCCGTTACTTAAAACGGTCGTTTCTCCTAAACCGTACATCGGAATCAAACGAACTACATATCAAAACGAAGCTCGTAACATGAACTATCTAATCATGGCAATGGCCAAAACCTAACAGTGAGTTATAGGGTCCTGATGTTAAGAGCAAAAACAGTCTAAAGTAAATCGGACATTACGACGACTATGTTTACGCGATTTCCCAAATTTTTACCATTCCAAACCATATCAATCCAACTACCAATCAATAATAACTCAAGACACACATCAATGCTACTAATTTCAGTCATAATAAGCTCAAGGATCTCAATCTAATCATATATTATAACACCTCTAAATTCAACTAAACTACTTAACAATTAAGCTCGAAACATGCTTATCATTCAAATTACTACTCATCCATCCAAACCATCTCCAAACTTCAACATTCAAACTTATTACTAAAGGGTGTGAAGATTTATACCTTTCTTGGAGGGTGGAAAGTTACTAGGGAGCCTAAAAGAACCTTGATCTATCCTTATATAACCTTGATCTTGTAAATGAAATCAAGAAACACAAAGATAAAATTTGAAAACACTATTCACCCTAATCTTTGGTGAATTAATTAGCTATGAATCCATTTGAATCAAGTGCTTAAAATCATACCCAAGCTAAGTTATGAAATGTAGAATCCATAAAACAAACCATGGAATTTATGCTTGAGTGGAGCTTGGACTTTGGATTTTTCTTCCTTGCTTTTTCCTTGAAAGCCGAGAGCAAAGATAAAGAAAATGAAATAGCTTTGTGTTTTTTTGGTGAAAATGAATTGTTGGTTGACTTGGTTGGTTGCTTTTGATTTGTTTTATTTTATTACCTTTTACCATGGTAACTTTTGTGTGGTTCTAAATCAACCAACAACACACTTTGCTTTGGTCATGCTTATATCACCATGTGATGTCACCCTCCCACCTTTGTCCTCTTCTTATTGGTTTGATGACATCATCCTCACTAACCTCTTTGATTAGCTTCTAATTACTTGGCTAATGACCGCTGATCTGTTATACGGTTCGCTTAACATTCGTTTTCATTTATCGTTTGAGGTATCATACCCGGGATCTTATTACTTGGGTCTCCTTAAGCTTTCTCAATACATTATATTCTTTTTATGATCCTCTCTTAAAATCCTTGAATTTAAATCCTTTTTATCCTGTTACCTTATAACCAATTCTTTCGATATCTGGTGGATTTCCGGGAAAAATCAAAGTGTTCGGATTTGGATTCTGACGATCTTTACATACACTTATATACCACATAGAGTACTAATAATATCCCAGAAGATCAATAAAAGAACCCCTACATAGTGTGGTATGAAAAATTTTCTTATTCAGCATACTCAGCAAAAGCACTATTCATAAGGGTTTCAAAAATTCAAAAATGGGGGTTATTACACAAACCGCATACACATATACTTACAAGTATATATATACACAGCAACCATCAGGGCAACCACCAGCCAAACCGGCGGCAACTCGCCGGAATAACAGGGCAAATGGCAATCACAGCATGGGGAAAGAGAGAGAAATGTAAAGATGGAATTGAGAACATAGATTAATCTCCCCCCCTCCGATTTCTGATGAAACTGAGAAAAAGATAGAGGGAATTTTCGAGAGAACTCCCGAGAGAACAAGAACAGGGATAAGGTTAACCATGCTTATCTATTTTCCTGTTTATTGATACTATCTTACCTGAAAAGCCCCGCAAAAAAATACGCTATTTACAATTTAACGATCAAAATTCTGCGGATTAATTAATCTGAGACACTACCAACTTGATTTTAAAACATCGTAAATAATCCAAGGTTATAGAAAATAAATTTTTAATAATTTTTAAAATATTTTTAGATCGCATAAAATACCCGCATTTCACAATAAACGAACCAACGCGCAGGTGAAATTAATCCTGAAAATTCCCAAAATAATTTTAAAATTCCCAGAATATTCCCAACTTAAATAAATATGAGTTTCATAATTTTTGAAGAATTCGGAAATTAAATACAGATTTTACAAATAAATGCAATGAAAAAATCATACAGGGTTAAATAATTGATGAAATATTGATTTCTAAATTTTATAAAATCCCAAAAATAAATATTGAAATTATAAAGTCATAAAAACAATTTTATTGAGAATCCACATATTTACACAAATAAACTTGTATTAAATCCACTTTTAAAAGTGGAAACAATTCAATACACGTCCATAATTAACTACACGAACCACCCTGGACACCATAATTCACACACATAGATAAAAGTAAAACAACACATAGCTGACAGAAGCTATACACATATATTATTCATTTAATAATTTCATAATTACGTATTTAAATAATACAGAAATACAGGAGTCGTTATATAGGTCTCTGACCTGCTGGACTAATCGGTTATATATTGCGCGCAACCGAATTAGCCTCTTACGCCACCTCAATAGGCCTACTATGGCCCCAACGTATCCCATATCTGTTCGTTTTATCCAGTTTTTTAAAATCACTTTTACCTATCTCTTTTCAAAATCAATTATGTCACAGCAGACTATTCAAATCCTCTTTTCATTTTAATCACGTTTAGATATAAGTGTTTTCAGAAGTTACTTTTCCCCAAAACATAATTTTAAACAACATTTTCAAATACAGGGGATACTTAACTTAAAGCGTTTTTGTTCCATTACGAAAGTAAAACATTTAGCTATTCATATGTACTAAACCATAAAAGAATGGTCAGGGGTACTTGCCTTGCAGAGCGTTACGACTATCACTGACTGATTTTGATATACTTGAATGTTCGGGCTCTAATGGAAAAATGCTTGTCTCACTAGAAGACATCCCTGCTTTGCAGTAATCTATCTCAAGATAGTATCCAAGACTCTCAGGGTTCTTCAATTGGGAACTTCGAGGCACTAGCCGACTGATCACTAGATTATCTTAGTTCGATATCAAATCCTGAATCCTACGACTAGAACCTACAGAGCCGAAACACCCTACTTTAGACATCTAGGTATGCTTGACATATCCTCGACACCAATTCTACCCAACGATATTCAAACCCGACTCGTAATTATATACATTAGTACAATACAATAACACATCCAACAGTCGGGGTTCACGTTCTCGAGAAATTGGTTTGGTGTTCATTTTCAGAAAATACGTATACTCATCATTTTACGAAATTAGGGTTACTGGATTTTGATAGAACATTCACCATAACATACAATCAGGTTTCGCACAAGATATATGCATATACTTATTTATACTTGTTCGACGTTCCGATAATTACAGGGTATGTCCTGAATTTCTGAATTTAATTTCCAAAAATTCGGGCAGTACCTCCTCTGTTTATCGGCCTACCCGTCGAACAACTCGACGTCAATTCAACCAATCATCCAACTCAAATAATCCGATCATTACAGTTCATAATCCATATTACAACGTAACTCATATTTTGATACAACTAGTAATACGAGTATTAATCTAGTTTCGAAAACATTTTATACAATCATTTTATTTATTTATTAAATTAGGACTCGGAATATGATCATCACGGTCCACCGTCCGCTCGTCGAAATTCATCGCGGACGGCGGCAAAAATTTGTCGGTGCCCGATTAATTTCGGGTTTTCATACAAATTTTTACCGATTAATTTATAATTCATTCCCGCACAATAAATTTTATTTCACGAAACCTCAATTCAATTTCTACAGAATGAAGAAATTCAAGTCAGAATTAATCGAATAAGGCAGCAGGAACGTAATACACGCGCCACAGGGTTAACAATACACACACGTCACACACCCTGGCTGCCTCGCCGGAAAAACACCGGCGACAACCAAAAGAAACAGATAGAAACAAGATATAGGCTACACACAGCAATACACATAACAAGTGTATGTATATATATACATATATGCAGCTAATTATATAACCACAACAAGGAATCGCCGAAAAGACAGCGACTCATCGGAGCTCAGCCGTGAAAAATGAAACAGCCGGCGTGCTCACTGGAAACGAAAGTCAGGAACCGCAACGAAATGAAACAGAGAAACGAAGATGAAGCCGAAGGAAGCAGCAGATGGGAGAGAGAGATCGATCCCCCTGCCTACTTTCAATCCCCCTCCCCTGTTCCTATTGTTGCATTTTATTATTATTTATTTTCTATCACTCAGTTGTTCTACCACACAGAAGAAGCACCAGACATGTGTCCAATAAAATGACACGTACCCCCTTCTAGACTGAAAGCAAAAATTTCACCCTCGATTGAACAAATAACGATACAATCTTGTGGATGAAAATAAGTCAGATAAATTTCAAAATAGTTCTAAAATTCTCAGAATAATTAGCAACTAATAAAATAATTTTTTTTTGAAAATTTTAAAATACTTTTTAAGGTGCTATTCGTACCCGCTTTTTAACAAATAACGAAACGACGCGCGGGTGAAACAATTCCCGAAAATTCTCAAAATAATTTTAAATTTCTCATAATATTCTAAACTACATAAAATATGAGTTTCGTAATTTTTGAAGATTTCCATAATTAAATATGGATTTTACAACCAAACACACTCAAATTCATTCAAAAATAAATAATTAATGAAATATTGATTTTTCAATTTTATAAAGTCCTAAAAATATTTATTAAAATTATAAAGTCATAAAAAAAATTTTAGAGACAATTCATTTGTTTATGGAAATAAAACTGTAATAACACCAATTTTAACAACGATACAAAATCATACAATTCATTAATTAACCACGCAATTCAATTCCATACACTAGTAATCACATACACATAGTGACAGAATAATAACCCACCGACTGAACCAACACAAATATTTTATTTAATTATTTATTTCCTAATTACACATTTAAATAACAATAAAAATATACGGGTCGTTATACCTAGAATCTGGGTTGTATTTATTAACCATTGACACGTGAAAGACATTATGAATATGCTCCACATACGGGGATAACGCTAACTCGTATGCAACTTTGCCGACATATTTCAAAATTTCAAAAGGTCCAACGTATCTAGGACTCATCTTTCCATTCTTTCCAAATCTAGACAATCCCTTCCACGGTGATACCTTCAATAACACTAGATTTCCATCTGCAAACTCCATGTCTTTTCTGGCTTGGTCTTCGTATTTCCTTTGATAATTCTGCGCTGTAATTAGCCTTTTCTGAATGATCGCGACAACTTCCTTCGTCTATTGCACCAACTCTGGTCCAAGTATTTTACGTGCTACAACTTCATCCTAAATAGTGATGATCGACATTTGCGTCCATAAAGAGCTTCGTAGGGAGATATTCTGATACTGGCGTGGTAACTGTTGTTGTAAGAAAATTCTACTAAAGGTAAATGCTCATACCAATTCCCTTTAAAATCAATGGCACAAACACGTAATGTATCTTTAATAGTCCGAATCATTCTTTCTCTTTGGCCGTCCGTTTGCGGGTGATAAGATGTACTCATATTCAACTTAATTCCCAGACATTCTTAAAAACTTCTCCAGAATCTTGAATTAAATCATAGATCTCGGTCAGATACAATACACACTGGGACTCCATGAAGAACTACTATTTCTTTCAAATACATGTGAATCAACTTGTCCAATGAAAATATTTCATTAATAGGTAGAAAATGAGCTGACTAGGTTAGGCTGTCCACTATATCCCAAATGGCGTCGTGGTTCGCTTTCGTCCTTGGTAATCCGACTATAAAATCCATAGCAATATGTTCCCACTTCCACTATGAAATATCTAACGGTTAAAATAATCCACTGGATTGTTGATGCTCCGCTTTAACTCTTTGACATGTATAACTTTTTCTAACCTATTCCGCAATTTCCCTCTTCATATCTAGCCCCCAATAGTCTCCTTAAAATCTCTGTACATCTTGGTACTCGCTGGATGGATTGAATACTTAGAATTGTGAGCTGCCTGTAGAATCTCATTCTTTAACTCTATTACGGGTGGAATCCAAATTCTGGAAGAAAATATGAGAATACCTTGATCATATTTTTGAGTGCAAAACTCTTCTCCTACCAAACTGTTGATATCCTGATTTATTTTTTCTTTCTGACATCTCTTTATCTTTTCTAACAATTCTGGCTCAAAGGTCATAGTATATATTTTTGCTTTATTTGGCTTCCAAATCCTAAATTCCAGTTCCAACTTTTGAAACTCCTTATATAACTCTTCTGGTATAGTCAAAACATTCAATTTCTCATTTCTTCTTAAAGTGTCCCCACTACATTTTCTTTTCCTGGGTGATAGTTAATCATGGAATCATAGTCCTTTATCAACTCCAACCATCTTCGTTATCTCATGTAAAGTTCCTTCTACGTGAATATATATATTTCAAACTCTTATAGTCTGTGTAAATCTCGCACATTTCTCCGTATAGATAATTTCTCCAAATCTTCAAGGCGAATACTATTGCTGCCAATTCCAAGTCATGAGTAGGATACTTCTTCTAATGAGGTTTTAGTTGTCTAGGCACATATGCAATGACTTTATCATGCTGCATCAGAACATAACCTAATCCCTTATGAGAAGCATCACTATAAATTACAAAATCTCCTTAATCATCTGGAAGTGATAAAACAGGTGTTGTGATCAATCTCTTCTTCAACTTCTGAAAGCTTTCCTCACAGTTCTCATTCCATATAAACTTCTCATTTTTCATGGTAAGCATCGTCAGAGGTGTTGCAATCTTCGAGAAATCTTGAACAAATCTTCGATAGTACCCTGCCAACTCTAGGAAACTTCTCACTTCTGTTGGTGTATTTGGTCTCTCCCAATTCATAATAGCTTCAATATTTGCTGGATCCAGTTTGATCCCTTCATTACTGACTATATGCCCTAAGAATTGAACTTCATGTATCCAAAACTCAAACTTGAAAACTTAGCATATAATTTCTATCTTCTCAAAATTTCCAAAGTTATCCTTAAATGCTCTACATGGTTCTTCGTTGACTTCGAGTAAATAATAAGCACAATTACAAACTTATCCAGATACTTTAAAGATTATGTTCATCAAGTCCATAAATGTTGTTGGGGCATTGGTCAATCCAAAAGAAATTAATATAAATTTGTAATGACCGTACCTAGTTCTGAAAGCTGTCTTCGATATGTTCTTAGGTTTAATCTCTAATTGGTGATACCTAGATCTCAAATTAATCTTAAAAAAGTAATTTGCTTCTTTTAACTGATCAAACAAATTGTCGATTCGAGGTAATGGATACTTATTTTTGATAGTGTGCTTGTTGAGCTTCCGATAGTCGATACATAATCTCATGCTTCCATCTTTTTTCTTAACAAATAACACCAGTGCACCCCATGGGGATACACTATGTATAATCAATCCTTTTTCTAATAATTCTTGCAATTGCTTTGCTAACTCCTTTATTTCAAATGGCATCATCCTGTATGGGGCCTCAGACACAGGTTTTTTTCAAGGTGCTAAGTCGATTGTAAACTCAATTTCTCTATCTGAAGGAAGTCCTGGTAACTCGTCTGGAAACTCATTGACAAGTGGAATATCTTCAAGTTTTGCTGGTTCCTAACTTCTATCTACTACATAAGCGATATAATTCTCGCAAACTTGTCGCAGTAACTTTCTAGCTTGAATCATCGATAAAAACTTCTTTGTTTGCCTTTGACCTCTAAACGTCACTACTTTCTCATCTGGCATCTTCAAAATTACCTTCTTATTAAGACAGTCTACCCAAGCTTCATGCTTATATAGCGATTCCATTCCTAGAATAACGTCGAATTCTCCTAACTTAAACGGTATCAAATCAACACCAATCTTATTTCTAGAAATCTCAATCTTATAATTGGTACACACTTGGTTTACATATACACGCTCTTGATTTTCCAATTCTATAATCATAATTTCATTTAAGAATTCAACTGGGCAATTGAACTTAACAACAAAATCTTGAGAAATAAATGATCAAGTTGCTCCCAAATCTACTAACACTTTAGCATATAAAGAGTTCACCGTAAGCGTACCTGCCGCTACATCAGTGTCCTGAATAGCATCCTTCACCGACATATCATATACTCTAGCTCTTAGAGGATCATTCACTATTGGAGTAAATACCATGATTCTCAGCGCATTACTGACTGGGAATGGTGTTTTGCAATACTTCGCTAAATGACCTGGCTTTCCACACTTGAAATATATAAACCCAATTGCTGGAACCTTGTTTGCTTAATTCTTCATAGGTTGATCCTTATTCGATGGCTCTCTGGCTGTTAATTCTGGCACTCCCTTGAACAGTACCCTTTCTGGTTGCATCTATAACATACCACATTCAACTTAATGCAAACTCCTCCATGTTTCTTTCCATATACCTGGCACTCTAGTAAAGCTAGCCTTTGCTCAATTGAATGATTTCCAATGGCTGGACGGTTAACTTGTCCTTCATTTCCTATATTTTGCTTCTTAAAATTAAAATTCCTTCCTGTAACATTCCTTTCTTATGGCTACCAAAGTTTGGAAACTTCCCTGCTTACGACTATCCTTCATTTCCCTAAAACTTCATTTTCTTACTCTCCTTCTCTTTCTGTGACATTTCACTCTCCGTCTCTGCAATCATAGCTTTCTGCACTACTGCCTTATATGTATCCAATTCAAATATAGGTACCTTCCCTCTGATCCATGGCTTAAGACCTTGATGAAATCTCTTAGCTTTCTTCCTGTTTGTATCCACATATGATGGCACAAACCTAGACAAATCCTCTAACTTACTTTCATAATCTGCTACTGACATATTCCCCTGCTTCAACTCTAGAAACTTCAATTCCATTTGGTCCTGAACAAACTGAGGAAAATAATTCTCTAAGAACAACTCCTTGAATCCATGCATCAAAATAAAGTTTTGACTTTAGTTGATCCACTTAAAGGGGTAAAACCTATAGGGTGCAAGTGGGTTTTCAAGAAGAAAACCAACATGGATGGTAAAGTATAGACCTAAAAAGCGCAACTAGTGGAAAAAGGTTTCAAACAAATTCATGGAATAGACTTTGTTGAGACTTTTTCACCAGTTACCGTGGTCAAATCCATCAAGATTTTTTAGTAATAGCTGCTTAATTTGACTATGAGATTTGGAAAATGGATGTCAAAACCGCATTCTTATATAGGAGCCTTGATAAAGATGTATATATGATACAACCTGAGGGTTTTGTCGATCCAAAGTTTGCTAATATGGCATTACTAGAAAAAGTAAATTAGACATTGGCTAAAAATCGATGTCTATGAACAAAAAAATCCGATGTCTTCGTGGGTGATTTTAAAGACCCCCCATTTAACATCGGTTTTAAATTGATGTTAAAGAAGACATATAACATCAGTTTTTAAAGATGTTAAACTTCTAATGCATATCTAATCTTCATATATTATCATAATATGATATTTTTATCAATTTAAACATATATGAGATGAGCAAAATATTTCCATTTACCCATTAAACTGATGTTACTAATACCAGTAACAACGGTTTTCAAGATAAACCGATGTAAACATAACTTTTGACATCATTTCTTTATTTCAAACCGATATCTATTGGTGACAAACCGATGTCTATAAAGCTTAATAACATCGGTTTTCTATTTTAAGATTTTTTTGGTTTTGTTATTTGACATCGGTTTTAATTAGTATTACTGATGTCAATGTTCAACTAAAACTGATGTATTAAGTTTTGACAAACACCATTTTCCACTAAAATGATGTTTGTACCTGTTTTATTAATGCACAATTTTAAAATATAGATGACAAAATTTTTTCAAACCAATGAACTACCAAAACCAATTGATGCATAATACCAGTTATCTATAAATCTAACAACCAATGTTCAAACATCCGGTACAACAGATTCATCTAATCCAAACATCAAGTACTACACATATCTATCCATCTATTCTGGTACTGTCTATACAAAGAATTTGACTCGATACCGAAAATACCATGTAAAATATCATTTGAGGAATGCATGTTCTTCTGCATCTCCCCACTTCTTAGTAAAGCTCCTGTAGCCTCTGGTCCCGTATGATGACAATAAGTTTTTGACAGACCTGAGGATTAATTACAAATAACATGTGGTTAAGCAAGTAGCATAAAAAGATTATTAAACACATACGGAAAACTCTTGAAATTTGTCAAACCTCTTTCTCATGAACATCAATAGATTATTGTGGTGTGGTTGCTCGTAGATCCCAAATCATTAACCGACAGTCATTTCCAACAAAGCCGAACGAGCTTTCATTCTTTGAGTGCCATGACACATCATTAACCAAACTTTTATGATCCTATGTGATATTAGACAGTAGATAATTAGTTAAGATAAATATCGATAGTGAGAAACACTTTACATCATCAAAAGTTTAAGAAAGACGATAAGTATCGAATTTACCTCAAAAATATTGCATGCATATGAATCTCTGCATTCACGCCATATGAATCTCTTAATATGAAACATGCACATGATTTAAGTGCAGTAGATTGTGTCTTACAGTGTTTATATGCTTTTGCGCATCCTCAGACAAAATATTGACTTTATCAAGTGCAAGAAATGAACCAACAACAGTCACCAAAAGCACCTTGAGCACCGGCATTGAAGAAGCAACAAAAAGACTTAGAAGTCCCATCTTCGTTAATCCTTCCTTTCTCAAATGAAAAGTAATGTTTAAGCTTCTTCGATAAAAAATGCAGGATGAACAAGCATTTATCGTCCAAATTCCCTTCTAGCACATAACCTTCAAATTACAGGCCTACTTGCGTGCACTCATACTATTTATTTATATAAGGTTTGGAGGAAGAACTTAAACAAATATGAAGGAAATGGAGGAAGTAGTCAACAACAACATGCCCATATAGATATGCCAATCTGAAAATCATAGTAGAAGAATACGACGTGATGTCTCAATGTTGCCACAATAAAATCACCTTAGTGTAGATTAGAATTTTTGGCGTGAATACAGAGATTCATATTCACACATAACTTATCACATATGTAAATGCAACATGACTTTGAAGAAGCTGAAATCCGTACAAACATGCCCCCATGTTCCAATCTGAAAGTAAAGAAGAATACAAATGATTTTCAGTTATACAAAATGAAGAGTGTTGGGGAGCTGAAAGCAATCTATGAAGTGGATACCAAGAATAATGACAGCTGCCGACGTAATAGCCCCTAGCCACTAAGACTTTTTTGCGGTCAAACCATATAAGATGGAATAAACAACTAGTACCAACAATGAGCCACAATATAGGAGACCCAAATGTAAAGCTCTGTAAAACACAAACTAATTGAGGAAGCAAAAAACAATATATAACATTTATGAATAAAGAATACTAAAATGCATGGACCTTGAAGATGTAAAGTTGGATTTAATTAATGAACTACATGATAAAATTGAAGTCAATGAAGTTGATGTAAGTATGCATTTGGAAATGAGACCAACTGATATGTGAAGGTCAATGTAATCTAAAATATTGGGACACACACCATACTACAAAGATAATAGACTTCTTCAAATACAGGCATATAGCACAACCATTGTGAGCATAAAAAGAAGTTACTATACTTGCCTTCTTTATTGTCGAGGATACAACTCATTGGGATCTGGTGGTTCAGGTAAGCTAGCAACATGACCCATTTCAATACAATCAGAGTAAGCAAATTTATATGACCTTCGAACATATTCATCCACATCTAAGCCATTCCCTGTTACAATTTAAAAAAATTAACATACAATGAAATAATGGAATAAGATGTCCATCCAAATGACAGAATGGAGCAGCAACTACTTATTTGTCATCTACTAGAATACCAGGTGATGAATAAAATATAATATGCAGATGTCACACCAAAAAGGAGGGTAAGGAAGCAAAGCAGATCGAGTAAATCATAGATTAAAGTAGCAAATTTACCATTAATGACCATTTTGCAAATAAAGAGCATGTTGATCGCTAAAGCAATCGCAGACACACCAAAGAAGAAGCCTGAAGGTGAATATCGCTCAGATACACTCTTGCCTGCAGTCATATACACGACACAAATTTCATATGCACAAAGAAGGGCAACGGATAAAAGAAGAAGTACATCAACAGCCCCTGCAAAGAAAGTATGTGGTAAGTGACCAAAAACAATTAAATATGTCAGTTACATTGAAGATAGAGAAATTATACTGCGTTGAAACATAACTTTGGTATTTAATGGAAATATTTGGTCTACAAAGAATTTAAGGGAGAATTTGGTCTAGAATAGAGAAAAACTTTATGGAAATTATACATACATATTTAAGGGAGATCTAACTGAGTGCACAAAGCATTGAACCAAGAGAAAGCAATGGATGAAAAATACTTTTATCACTGGACCCACTAAAGAAAACAGTATTTAAAAAATAAGCATAAAGCTAGCAAAATCAGATACTCATCTCATCTGTGTTCTTATTGAGAAACTTGAGTTATAAAAAACAGAATGCTTGGTTTCACCAGCATACTCTTTATCAATTAATGATCTGATGTAAGAGATTGTGTGCTACAGGCTACATCGTGTGCCATTTTCAGCATGATATATCTACTAAAACAACTTTGCAAGATTAATTTACAGTAAACTATCTCCCACAGATTATGTTTCTTAATTCCCATTCAATTATTCTTTCCATCAACAGCTTTTACTTCATTAACATGTCTGAATAGATATTACTAAATATCTTAAGAAAGTTCAGAAGTCAAAAGTAACTTAAGATATGGCCGAGTTCTAAAATGCATACAACATGAATATTTAAGCTATAGTCAGCATGCAAATGACTGAGAGATGGGAATAATTGACATTAGCAAAGAGAATACTCAAAACTTAATATGAACATACATATTCATATCTAAAAGTAACTACAAATCCTAGTCTTGTTTCCTAGTGGATACTACTCTTCTTTTGGTAACATTTTGGAAGCTTGAGTCGAAAAAGTAGTGTAAGTATCAGGGCACAGATTCTGCCAAAACCCTGCCTTTCTACCCAAAAACAAAAGTATAAAAAGATATTTAATAATTGAGTTTAAGGACATTTCAAAAAGAAACATACTTGAGCTTTTCCATTGTGTTCTCCACCACAACATCATCAAATAGAACGCCAAAAGAAGGGCTATCCCGACCATGATCACTGTCAAACCAATAATATCTCGACCCAATATTACAATCAACCATCAACCCCATATGATGAGAACTAGAATGGGAGAGATGACAATAACCCATGCCAACAGACAAAAGAAACCACAAGACCATTGAACCATGGAGGTTTTGGTGCAGTCCATTCCTTCAACAAATTGAAATTCCAGTTTGTATATTCCATATGCATCTGTACTTCTATCAACTGAGAAGCTAAAGTTCTGATTAAGACTAGGGTATGGTGCAGCCCCTCCAAAGTTCTGATTGATCGCACTCAGCGCCCTTCGTGTTCTCCCAATCCCAACAGCAGCCTTTCCATTCCCAACCATCAAACTCCCTACAAGAAATCACATAAACATAAGTCTACAATCATTAATACACACAAAACCAAACACCTCATCTATGAAACCATAAACCCCAATTTCATAATAGAGCTACCCAATTTTATAATCTAATAAAATTAAACCCCGATCACAATCAAAGCAAAAACCCCCAAATTTTAATATTTATCAATAAATCAAAAAATTAGGGTTTTAATTTGAAAACCCAAATTTAAAAATTAGAGTTTAAAGTTTACCCAATTCAAACATTGACCTCCGACTTAGCTTTTACCTCCGACTTGATCTTTATACTCCAATTTAAGCTTTAAACTCCGACTTGAACAAATTTCGACGACCTTTTCAAAATTCGATGAGAGCACAGAGAGAGAGAGAGAGAGCGGTCGAGAGAGAGAGAGAGAGACAGAGAGAGAGAGAGAGAGAGAGATGAGTACAATTGAGCACAGTTGCGTACGGTTGAGATGGGTTGTTCTTCAGTCGAGTAGATAGAGAAGAGTTTTTGATATATTTGATTTATGTTTCATGTTTTAAGAGATGTTGCATCTATATGTATTTTAATTTTTAATTATAATTTAATAATGTGTAGATTTCAAAAGAGGGGGTAAGATTTCTTAAAATTTTCCCAAGGAAAAAATGGGGGAAATTTTTAAGAGGGATTGAATCATTTGGCTACGGGGGGAAACAGGGAGGAGGCGCGCTGTTTTTTTTTAAAAAAATAGATGTATAACATCGAATGGTTTGAAAAACCTGATGTCTATCATACACAAAGACATCGGTTGGACAAAACCAATGTGAAAAATACTTTTTACATCGGTGCCAACAGCAACCGATGTATAAAAGGCGATGTCTATTCTACTTTTTTTAGTAGTGTGGTCTATAAGTTGCTTCTATCTATTTATAGATTGAAACAAACCTCATGGAGATGGATATTCATTTTGAAGAAACAGTCAAAGGGTTTGGCTTTATTCAAAACGAAGATGAACCAAGTGTTTGCAAGAAGGTTAGTGGGAGCCATGTGACATTCCTAGTATTATATGTAGATGACATATAACAGATAGAGAATGACATACCTTCTCCATAGGGTGTTAAGATTTGGTTGATAAATAATTTCTCGATAAAAGAATTAAGCGATGCTACCTATATATTAGGGATCAATATCTATAGAGATAGATTGAAGAGATTAATCGACCTTGTTAGATATATTTGAGATGTCATGTCTAATATGATTTGTGTTTAGTTTTTTTCAAAACTTAACAATAGGACAAATCAGGACTTACCGGAATCAGGACTTACTGGAAGTCAGAACTTCATATCAGAACTTAAGGTCATATCAGAACTTAAGTGCGGGAGGACTTTCATATAAGGAAGGAAGCTGATTTATAGTAGAAGATTGAGACTAAAACAAAAGAAGATATGCATGGAAAGAGTTAGAAGACTGGAAGACTTGTAGAAGATATCTGATTGATATATTTTAGGAGACAGAATTATATTCCATATCAATTAGAAGTTATCTTGTAATTATGTACCATATAAACACAGATGTTGGGTTTACACAATATGTGTTATCATTATCGAGAAGATTATACATTATAACCTAGCAGATCTTAGTGATAGTTGTTCATCACTGAGAGAGAATAGTTCCATTATAACAGAGTTAATCATACTGAATATATCTATTTACTGTTACTTGTGTTCAAAATAGATTTGATTGTAGTAACACTATATTCAACCCCCTTCTACAATGTTGTGTGACCTAACAATTGGTATCAGAGCTTATCTATTAACACACATACAATAAAGATCCATACAATCATGTCTGAAGAAGTACAACCCCAACCAAGCCCATCAAAACTGAAGAAACTTAAAAGACTCAAACCCACAATCGATATGAGACTATCAGGGTTCCCATACTGAGATCTTCTGAGTATCCCATATGGAAAGTGAAGATGGCTATGTTTCTGGAAGCTACAGATCCAGAATACCTTGACAGAATTAATGAAGGACCACATAAGCCAACCAAGCTCTCTGTTGTAGTTGCTGATCAACCAGCAAAGACCATACCAAAGGAGAAAGGTGAGTACACAGGTGAAGACATCTCATCTATTGCCAAGGATGCAAAGGTAAGGCATTTACTGCATAGTGACATTGATAATGTCATGTCAAATAGGGTAATACATTGCAAGGCTGCAAAGGAGATATGGGAAGCTCTGGAGACAAGATGCCAGGGAACTGATGCAATCAAGAAAAACAGGAGGACTATACTCACTCAAGAGTATGAGCACTTTGACTCAAAAGCTGATGAGTCTTTAACTGACTTATATGACAGGTTTGTCAAACTCTTGAATGATCTGTCACTGGTGGACAGGGAATATGATCTTGAAGATTCAAATCTAAAAATCCTTTTAGCTCTTCCTGAAAATTGGGATTTGAAGTCTACTACCATAAGAGACAACTATGACCTTACTGAAACCACTCTTGATGAAATTTATGGTATGCTCAAGACTTATGAACTTGAGATGGATCAAAGGAGCGAGAGGCATGGAAGAAAGTCAAGGACAATTGCTCTTAAGGCTGAGGAGGAATCTCCTAAAATGGCTACCTCAAAAAGGGGCAAAGGAAAGGCTCTCATCATAAAGTCTAATTCAGAGTCATCATATTCTGATGATGATGATTCAGAAACTGAAAGTTTACCTGGAATAGATGCTGATGAAGAGATGATGAAATTGTGTGCTCTTATGGTAAAGGGTCTCACAAAGATAGCTTACAGAAAATTCATGAAAGGCAAGAAGTTTTCCAGGAAAAGTGGAAGTTTTGATAAGAAAGGGTTCAGAAAGTCTGAAGGCAAGGGAGAAAAGTATGGCAGAGGAGACAACTCAAATGTCAAATGCTATAACTGTGGTGAAAGAGGCCACATATCTCCTAACTGCAAGAAAGGAAAAAGTGACAAAGGCAAGGCACTTGTCACAAAGAAGAAAAGCTGGACAGACACTTCAGATTCTGAATATGAGGTGAACTATGCCTTGATGGAAAATGTTGAAAGCAATCTTGAAACTGCTGAATTGAAGGTACCTCAAACAACTTAAGCCTTTCATACTGATGATATTACTGAGTTGAGATTATATTTAAAACCATGTTTATTAGTTAAAGAGATTAAGCTTTAACATGTGAAAGATTAACTTCTGAAAATCTTGCTTTTAAAAAAGGAATGATTATTTAGAAAAAGAGTTAGTTATATTCCATCAAACTCAGAAAGAAAGAGATGATGCTTTTTATGTTAGAGATGAATTGCTAAAATTGAATAAATCTGTAAAAACTAAGTTAAAAAAAGAAAGAGAGATTATCGAGACTTGGACTAACTCTGGAAGAACAACTCAGAATTTGTTAAGTAGTGGAAATTGGAAAGAGGGCTTAGGTTATGGAGATGATAAAAGTGAAAAAGGAACTGAACAAATTAACCTAATTGTTGTTAAACAGACTGCTTATCCAAAGGTAAGTCCTGTTAAGTTTGTTGCTAAAACTGTAAAGTCTGATTCTGAAAAGATGAAAGATTATGTGACAGAAGTTAAGTATAAGTCAACTTCTGACAAATTAAAACAGGATAAACCAGCTGAAGTCAACATTGGCTTAATGACAAGAAAGCAGCTTAATCATAAGCTGAAAGAGATTAGGAATGTCAACAAGGTAAAGGAAGCTAGGAAAAATAGGAATGGAAAAAGCAACAATTATATGCCTGTTCCTAATGCTCCTAGAAAGAAATGCTATAACTGTGGAAACACTAATCATCTTGCTTCTTTTTATAGGAAGAATAAGAATATAAACTCTTTACCTCCCAGATCAAGAGTTAAGAGTCATTCTATTAGGTTTAAGCCACAAAATCCGTGTTTTCATTGTGGTAGTTTATGGAATTCCATTTATACTTGTAAGGAATATCATAGTTTGTACTATGATTATTATCAAATAAAACCTTCATTGAAGAAAGTTACTTTAATTCCTTCTAGTGTAAAGTCTGATGCAAAGTCTGATATAAGTTCTGATAAACAGTATTTTAGCATAAACTCTGAAACTAAATCCGCTACAAATGCTAACAAACTTAAAAAGTCCAAAGGATCTAAGCAAGTCTGGGTCCTTAAAACTAATCATTAGTGGTCTTTGAGATTGCAGGGCAACAGGAAAGATATTCTAGTATTGGACAGTGGATGTTCAGGAAATATGACTGGAAATAAAGCCCTGCTATTAGACTTTGTGGAGAAAGCTGGCCCAGGAGTTTCTTATGGAGATGGCAACATCGGAAAAACTCTGGGATATGGAAATATCAATCTTGGGAATGTCATCATTCAAACAGTAGCTCTTGTCTCATGACTTAAACACAATCTGCTAAGTGTGAGTCAAACCTATGATGGAGATTATCATGTGGATTTCTTTGAAGAACACTGTGAAGTTGTAAGCAATTCTATAGGCAAAGTGGTTCTGAAAGGTTACAGTCATGGTAACATTTATGAAGCCAGACTTTTAACAAGTAATGATGGTTCTGCAATCTGTCTGTTGAGTAAAGCATCAATTGAAGAAAGCTGGAATTGGCATAAAAGACTCTCTCATTTAAATTTCAACAACATAAATGAGCTTGTAAAGAAAGATCTTGTGAGAGGACTGCCAAAATCAGTATTTTCTCCTGATGGCCTTTGTGATTTATGTCAAAAGGCAAAACAAATAAAATCTTCTTTCAAGAGCAAAACTAAATCTTCAATTCTTGAGCCTTATTACCTACTGCATGTTGATCTATTTGGTCCAATCAATGTCATGTCTATTGCAAAGAAGAATTGTGCTATGGTTATAGTGGATGAGTTCACAAGGTACACTTGGGTGTATTTCTTGCATAAGAAGACTGAAACTGCATCTACTCTAAGTGATCATGTCATTCAGCTAGATAAGTTGGTCAAAGATTCTGTTAAAATTATAAGAAGTGATAATGGCACTGAGTTCAAGAATTCAATTATGGAAGAGTTCTGCAAAGAGCATGGAATCAAACAGGAATTTTCTGTACCTGGAATTCCACAGCAAAATGGAGTTGTAGAAAGAAAGAACAGGACTATCATTGAAGCTGCACAAACTATGCTTGATGAAGCAAAGCTACCAACCTACTTTTGGGCTGAAGCTGTGCAGACTGCTTGTTTTACTTGTTTTACACATAATGCTACACTCATAAACAAGCATGGAAAAACACCATATAAGATGGTGAAGAAAAAGAAGCCAAATCTGAAATACTTTCATGTATTTGGATGTGAGTGTTTTGTTCTTAAGACTCATCCTGAACAGCTGTCAAAATTTGATCTAAAAGCCGATGAAGGAATTTTTGTTGGATATCCACTTTCCACAAAAGCTTTAAGAGTCTACAATTTAAGAACAAGGGTTGTCATGGAATATATCAATGTATCTTTTGATGATAAGAAGATTACTGAACTTGAAGATTTCAATGATCATGATTAGCTGAGATTTGAAAATAAAGACTTAAATTCTGATTCTGTGAATTCTGATGACTTAAACTCTGAACCTGTAAGTTCTGACGGGTTAAATTCTGATTTCATTGAAACTGTGGTAACAACTCCAAAGAAAAATGCACTGTCCAGAGGAGCTAGCTAAAGATCCCACCACAACTCAAGACTCTCAAGAAGCATCAGAACCTGTCTCTAGCTCTTCAAGTTCTGATTCATCAAGTTCTGATGAGCCAAATTCTGATAATTCTGGAAACTCTGATACTTCAAGTCCTAAAGGATCCAACTCAAATTCTGAAGTCTCATAGAGCATAATTACATGGGAGCATCAGAAAATGCTTATGGAGATAGCATAGATCATGGGGGAGGATCCAGTTCTAGAAGTCAATTTCCATATGCAAGGAAGTGGACCAAATCACATAAACCTGACTTAATTATTGGAGAAACATTTGCACTAGTTGCTAGATTAGAAGCCATGAGAATCTTTTTGTCTTATGCTACTCACAAAAAGTTTAAAGTCTTTCAAATGGATGTGAAAAGTGCTTTTCTCAATGGAGAATTGGAAGAAGAGGTGTATGTTGAACAACCTCCAGGCTTTGTAGATTCAAAACTTCCAAATCATGTATACATGCTTGACAAAGAACTTTATGGCCTTCAGCAAGCTCCAAGAGCATGGTATGAGACTTTAGCTCAATTCCTTCTGGAAAATGGATTTCACAAAGGCACAATTGATAAAATACTGTTCTACCTCAACCATGGAGAGGACTTACTTTTGGTACAGATATATGCTGATGATATCATATTTGGTTCTACAAATGCCAAACTTTGTGAAAGGTTTGCAAAGGTAATGCAGTCAAGATATCAAATGAGTATGATGGGAGAACTTAGTTATTTTCTGGGACTTCAAGTCAAGCAAAATGAAGAAGGTACTTTTATCTGTCAATCCAAGTACACCAGAAATTTATTCAAGAAATTTGGAATGCAAGACTGTTCAACTGCATCCATTCCCATGGCCACTAAAATCAAGTTAGATAAAGATACTGGTTCATTAGTAGATAATACTAACTACAGAGGTATGATTGGCTATTTACTCTATTTAACTACAAGTAGACCTGATATCATGTATGCTACCTGTCTTTGTGCAAGATTTCAGGCTGATCCAAGAGAACCTCATCTAATAGCTGTGAAAAGAATTTTCAAGTACCTCAAGGGTACAACTGATCTAGGATTTTGGTATCCTAGAGAATCAGATTTTAAGCTAATAGGTTACTCATATACAGATTTTGCAGGATGCAAAATAGACAGGAAAAGCACTAGTGGATGCTACCAATTTCTTGGAGGCAGATTAGTTTCTTGGTTTAGTAAGAAACATAAATCAATTTTCACATCAACTGGAGAAGCAGAATATATTACTGCAGGAAGCTGTTGTGCACAGATTCTTTGGATGAAGAATCAGTTACTGGATTATGGGTTAGAATTCTCTAAAATACCTATTTACTGTGATAATCAAAGTGCTATTGCTATGACAGGTAATCCAGTTCAACACTCAATGACAAAGCACATCAGCATTATGTACCATTTCATAAGGGAACATGTGATGGAAGGTAGAGTGGAATTATATTTTGTTCCAACAGATCAACAACTATCAGATATCTTCATAAAACCACTATGTGAAGCTACTTTTACAAGAGTGGTAAATGAACTTGGAATGGTTTCAGGTTCTTTCTCTAAATCTGCTTAGTTTTTGTACTCATGCATCAGACTGTATGATCAGTGTTTGTAGATTGTCTTATCTTCATGTAATCTGTACTTAAATTGAAATACATTAAATCCTGATTCTTATCTGATGTGGATCTATGTACTCTGATAGTGATTTGAATGTTCTGTGACTATTAAATCCAATGAGGATTACTGTGCTAGATGCTGACCTAGTAGTCTTTAACATACTAGAAATCCCATATTTGAATTAGTTGTTTATGTGGAAATTCATTAACACAAGAAAAATCTGATTTTGAGCTTAGTCAAATTTACTTTGCGTATCTTATTATTAAGTCACAAACTATATTCTTGCTTCTTATCTGTCAAATTCTGATGTCAGTAAATCTTAAGGATAAACTAAATGCTGATAAGCCTCACTTATCAAAAGAAAAGAAAAGAAAATTAAAGTCAGGTACTCCTTTGAGATCTAGAGTAAATATGTGGAAGGGAAGACCCAAGTGCATTGCTGGTATTAAGTAATATGCATTAGAAAAAAAAAATTCTTGGTGACTTTTCACATTCTCTGATTACTGGAGAAATACTCTAATAATAGCATAAATTGTGATAGTAGTTGTGACTCATTTACACTGAGAAACCACTGTGAAAAAGAATTCTAAAAGATGTATAAAATGAGCACAAACAGTTGAGGTTGACTCATGCACAAATTTATCCTATAGTAGACTTCATTATTAATGACAGATTTTTAGCACTTTTCTTAGTTATGCCTTATTTCTAAGATGTACTGAAGTTTAACAGACTTTAATATTTATCTGATATTTTGATAAATGCACACACTCTCAATCCATATGAATGATGAAAATTACTGTGGTGATTAAGTTGTTTTTGACAAACAGTTAAGTGTCATTTGCATAAATTCTGAGGACAAGTTCTGATGGAAGTTCTGATGATTAAACTCTGAAGAAACAAGTCAGTATTTGTATGAAGAATCACATATACAAACATTCACTTTTTTAGTATAGAAGCCATATTCTGATGACAGTTAAAAACTGATAATAGTCAAGTTCTGATATTAAATCCTGATGGAATCTTTGATGCTTACGTGGCATTATTCCTCACTTGACTTATTTGTGGTAAATTCTGTAACGGTCATAATTAATCAGAATATAATTAGGTGAGATAAAAACAGTCATAAATATTTGGGTTAGTGGTAAATGTGTTTGTCTTGAAAACTGCATGCGCACGTTAATTATTGCTTATTTCCCGTGCCCACTAACTCTGCTTTAACTATTTATTGGCTGACAAGTGTACAGGTGTCAGTTTTACTTCTAAAAAGGACTGTTGAGTGGAGAGAGTATATATATGGGAGTTAAAAGATTTTCTAATCTTTTACCTACTTTTCTATTCTTAATCTCTCTTATTCTCTCTCTCTCTCTCTAATATTCTATGAAGCTTTTTCATACAGGACTTTTATCAAACACCTTGTGCACAATATATTTTCTCACTTATTTCTTACAGAAATGGCACCAAAAGACATTATTTTCAATGGAGCGAAGTTTGTCCCCAACAATTACTTGGCTATTCTTAGCAAGAGTGAAGCCCCATCAGATCTTCATTTCATTTATGACTTTCTCGCTAACTCCGAGATAGGTTATGCACTGACCCAACCAGACACATTCTCAGTAACTCAAGTGCTGGAGTTGTGGAGGTCAGGCGTGTATGATGATGGTGGTGCCAATGGATCACCAAGTATTGTAATTATAACAGGGGAGGATGCCCATGTGGTGACCTTGGCCACAGTTTGACAAGCACTCCATCTGCCAGAGAACTGCACATATTCAACAGTTGAAGAGCCAGTTCTTCAACAACTAGTGGCCAATCTGGGCTATGAAAAGACTCTGGCGAAGCTGGGACAGTTGAAGAGACCCCACATAAGAAGGGAATGGAGTTTCTTCTTCGACTGCATCACTAGGACTTTTGCAAATAAGTGTTCAAATTTTGATGCAATCCCAATTCTCAGTCAACAAATCGGGTATGCTCTCATAAATCAAACTCATTTTGATTATGCAAATGTTGTTTTAGGCTTTATTGGGGATAGGATGATAGAAGATAGAAACACTGTATATTTTGCTAGATTCTGTCAGCTTATGTATAGTTCTTGTTGTGCTGATACACCCCAACGATCGAGTGAGTTAATTGAACCATTTAAGCTAGCAAAGAGAGCATTTACTGACTTATTATCTGCTGATAATAAGAAAACTATTTTGAGAACCCTCCAAATCCCACAATCTGTCAAATAGTTTTTGGTAAACTCTGACCCATCCACATACACTGCTCTATATCCTGATGTCCAACCATCCCAACCTCCATCAGAACCTCCTACCACTGCACGACCAACCACTTCTCAACCACAACCACAACCTACCATCGGGACATATTTCAAACCAACATAGTCACCTCAACCTCAACCATCAGCGCATACAATCAGACCTTCATCTTCCAAATCTAAGAGGACAAAGTATGTTCCTCAACCTCCACAAAAGAGAAGGAAAATGATTCTCAGGGATGAATCTGATAGTGAAGAGGAGCCATTACAGGTTCATGCATCAGAACCTGTGACTGTTGAAGCTGAAAATATGATTTTTCAGAAAGAAGTTGAAGCTGAGAATGTCACTTCTCAGAAAGAAATTGCAGCTCATGATTCTGATTTCTTGAAAAGAAAGAGAACCGTAAGTTCTGATGTTGCTAAAGAAACTCCTTTATTGGCAAGGCGATTGAAGAAAATGAGGGCAAAGAGGTATAATTCCAAGCCTATATCTGAAGATTCAATTGAAGCTGAGGAAGGGGATCAGGAATCTCTGATCTCATCAGAACCTGTTGTAATTGAAGCTCTGCCATCCCCTACTCAAGCTCAAGATACTGTGCCAACACCTCCTGTCTCTCCTATTAAAGCTAAAGAGATGCTGAAGAACAAGCTACAAATTTTGAAATAGATATTCACAATCTGCATATACCAAATGTTATTTATTTGGAAGCTCCACCTACATCAGCTCAGACGTCTCCAACAAATTCTCCAATCTTAAATGCTGATGCTGAGATACCATCTACACCAATTTTGGATCAAGAACCTAAAGGTCAGAATTTAGATGAAGATAAAGCATAAACTCCTATAGCCTCATACTCTGTTGTGTTATCAGAGGATAATGAGTCTTCATCAAGCTCTGGAGATAGTGTCTCAGTACATACTCCAGCTCCTGTACTTGAAAAGGAAGCATTGGTCAAGAAATTTGTTGAACAGGATGCTCCTGTACCTTGGGATGAAACTCGTAAAGGAGTAGAGTGGACCAAGAAGTGCAATGAAACTGATTTCATTCCAAGCTCTAAAGTTCTGACAGAGCACATTGCTAAAGCTGATGAGCTGTGATAAATTCTGATGTCAAGACACAGCTCAAGATCACTGCTCTATCTACCAAGAACCCTCAAGGTCTACACTCACAAACTCAAGAAAAGGTTGATAAGCTTCTTGAAAAAGCTGAAAAGCTAGATATGGAGACCAAGCTTGATAAAAAGATGTTTAATAGACCTATTTCTGAAAAGGTAGAAGCAATTGAGAAAGCTCAAGAGAAGCAACAGGCCTAAATTTCTGAGGTCCTGGCTAATCAAACTTCTCAACAGGCTCAATTGAATGATATTTAATCTTTAGTGGAACTTCTTCTCTCACTCCTACTATCAGATGATTCCAAAAAGGGAGAGAAGATAGTTAAGTCCAAATGCTCTAATGATCAAATACTGAAGAAGAAAGATGATGAAGCTGATGACCAGGGAAACCCTAGTAAGGGTAGAGGTCAAGTTCAAAGGAAAGGGCAAAGCAGCAAGGTTTCTTCAAGGAAACTAATTACTGAAGCATGCAAATCTTCTACTCAAAAGAAGATAAGTTCTGAAGCTGCTCAAACTCAAAATGTGATAGCAAGTACTGAAACTGAAAATCTGATATCAAGTTCTGATGAGCAAAATCTGATGACAAAGCATGATGTTCTGATACAAGGTAGAAGTCAAGATTCTCAAAGGTTTATGCAAACTTTGAAGCTCAGGGGAAACCAGACTACTGTCTACTACAAGGATCCCAAGATTCAGACACTTGATGAGGAAATTTCTAGAAGATTATTTCTGAAGCATAATCCAGGAATAGATTTTGAAAATCTAAAGGTGGAAGAAGCTAGATTTAAAGCTGAAAAGAAAAATCTAAAGGCAAAAGCTTCTGTTGCAAAGAAACCTCCAAGGCCTAAGGTAAAAGGCATTGTGATCAAGGAGAAGTCAAATACTGAGGCATCAAAGCCCAAAACAAGATCACAATCTAAGATTGATCCCAAAGACAAAGGGAAAGGAAAAATTGATGAACAAATCAAGCCACTAGAGAAGAAAATTCCTCAAATCCTGATGAAGCCAGTGTGCAAAATGGTTCAAGTTACTGATGACACACTTGCTGAAGATGAAGATGTTCAAACTCTGAAGAAAAGGAAGATTTCTGAAGAATTAAAGACAACCTCTGATAAGGCTCAAGTTGTTTAGAGTTAAGAACATCAAGCTACAACAGAAACCGTAAGTTCTGATAAAGTCATCAAGCCAACCTCTGACAGTGCTCAAGTTGATTTAGACAAAATGGAACTAGCTGATAAAAAAAACTTCTGTGGAAAAATGTCAAACCATCAGATCCAAAGAAAAGCCAGTTGTTGTATGATTTCATGACTATTGGGTTAAATGCTAGAGAACCAAGAGACAGGGCTGGACTAGGTTCTGATGAAGCAAAGATTTAGACAGGAGTTGAAGTTGCTACTAGAGATCCAATTCTATTGACTGACAGACCTCTTGAAGATGTTACACAGAAACACCTTGATAAGGTTATCTATGTTCAAGTGGTACTAGATGCTCATGACAAGCACAATGTCAAGGAAAATATGATTCTATTTCTTGAAGATGGAACGACATATCAGATGTTAGAATCAGATGTGCTGAACAAGTCACTGAAAGAACTTCAATTCTTTCATTACCTTTTAGAGTTAAAGTCTGATATTACCAGGAGATGGTCAAACTTCATATTGAAGACCATCAGAGATAAAGCAAGAATTTCTGGTTCAAGAGTTACAGAATTTATTCCTAATATTTTCTAAAATACCTATTTACTGTGATAATCAAAGTGCTATTGCTATGACAGGTAATCCAGTTCAACACTCAATGACAAAGCACATCAGCATTATGTACCATTTCATAAGGGAACATGTGATGGAAGGTACAGTGGAATTATATTTTGTTCCAACAGATCAACAACTAGCAGATATCTTCACAAAACCACTATGTGAAGCTACTTTTACAAGAGTGGTAAATGAACTTGGAATGGTTTCAGGTTCTTTCTCAAAATCTGCTTAGTTTTTGTTCTCATGCATCAGACTGTATGATCAGTATTTACAGATTGTCTTATCTTCATGTAATCTGTACTTAAATTGAAATACATTAAATGCTGATTGTTATCTGATGTGGATCTATGTACTCAGATAGTGATTTGAATGGTCTGTGACTATTCAATCCAATGAGGATTACTGTGCTAGATGCTGACCTAGTAGTCTTTAACATACTAGAAATCCCATGTTTGAATTAGTTGTTTATGTGGAAATTCAATAACACAAGAAAATTCTGATTTTGAGCTTAGTCAAATTTACTTTGCGTATCTTATTACTAAGTCACAAACTAGATTCTTACTTCTTATCTGTCAAATTATGATGTCAGTAAATCTTAAGGATAAACTAAATGCTGATAAGCCTCACTTATCAAAAGAAAAGAAAAGAAAAGAAAATTAAAGTCAGGTACTCCTTTGAGATCTAGAGTAAATATGTGGAAGGGAAGATCCAAGTGCATTACTGGTATTAAGTAATATGCATTAGAAAAACAAATAAATTTTTCTTGGTGACTTTTCACATTCTCTGATTACTGGAGAAATACTCTGATAATAGCATAAATTCTAATAGCAGTTGTGACTCATTTACACTGAGAAGCCACTGTGAAAAAGAATTCTAAAAGACGCATAAAATGAGCACAAACAGTTGAGGTGGACTCATGCACAAATTTATCCTATAGTAGACTTCATTATTAATGACAGATTTTTAGCACTTTTCTTAGTTATGCCTTATTTCTAAGATGTACTGAAGTTTAACAGACTTTAATCTTTATCTGATATTTTGATAAATGCACACACTCTCACTCCATATGAATGATGAAAATTACTGTGGTGATTAAGTTGTTTTTGACAAACAGTTAAGTGTCATTTGCATAAATTCTGAGGACAAGTTCTGATGGAAGTTCTGATGATTAAACTCTGAAGAAACAAGTCAGTATTTGTATGAAGAATCACAGATAGAAACATTTACTTTTTTAGTATAGAATCCATATTCTGATGACTGTTAAAAACTGATAATAGTCAAGTTCTAATATTAAATCCTGATGGAATCTCTGATGCTTACATGGCATTATTCCTCACTTGACTTATTTGTGGTAAATTCTGTAACGGTCATAATTAATCAGAATATAATTAGGTGAGATAAAAACAGTCATAATCATTTGGGTTAGTGGTAAATGTGTTTGTCTTGAAAACTGCATGTGCACATTAATTATTGCTTATTTCTCGTGCCCACTAACTCTGCTTTAACTAGTTACTGGCTGACAGGTGTACAAGTGTCAGTTTTACTTCTAAAAAGGACTGTTGAGTGGAGAGAGTATATATATGGGAGTTAAAAGATTTTCTAATCTTTTACCTACTTTTCTATTCTTAATCTCTCTTATTCTCTCTCTCTCTCTAATATTTTCTGAAGCTTTTTCATACAGGACTTTTATCAAACACCTTGTGCACAATATATTTTCTCACTTATTTCTTACAGAAATGGCACCAAAAGACATTATTTTCAATGGAGCAAAGTTTGTCCCCAACAATTACTTGGCTATTCTTAGCAAGAGTGAAGCCCCATCAGATCTTCATTTCATTTAGGACTTTCTCGCTAACTCTGAGATAGGCTATGCACTGACCCAACCAGACACATTCTCAGTAACTCAAGTGCTGGAGTTGTGGAGGTCAGGCGTGTATGATGATGGTGGTGCCAATGGGTCACCAAGTATTGTATTTACAACAGGGGAGAATGCCCATGTGGTAACGTTGGCCACAGTTCGACAAGCACTCCATCTGCCAGAGAACTGCACATATTCAACAGTTCAAGAGCCAGTTCTTCAACAACTAGTGGCCAATCTGGGCTATGAAAAGGCTCTGGCGAAGCTGGGACAGTGGAAGAGACCCCACATAAGAAGGGAATGGAGTTTCTTCTTCGACTGCATCACTAGGACTTTAGCAAATAAGTGTTCAAATTTTGAAGCAATCCCAATTCTCAGTTAACAAATCCGGTATGCTCTCATAAATCAAACTCATTTTGATTATGCAAATGTTGTTTTAGGCTTTATTGGGGATAGGATGACAAAAGATAGAAACACTGTATATTTTGCTAGATTCTGTCAGCTTATGTATAGTTCTTGTTGTTCTGATGCACCCCAACTATCGAGTGAGTTAATTAAACCATTTAAGCTAGCAAAGAGAGCATTTACTGACTTATTATCTGCTGATAATAAGAAAACTATTTTGAGAACCCTCCAAATCCCACAATCTGTCAAATAGTTTTTGGTAAACTCTGACCCATCCAAATACACTGCTCTATATCCTGATGTCCAACCATCCCAACCTCCATCAGAACCTCCAACCACTGCACGACCAACCACTTCTCAACCACAACCACAACCTACCATCGGGACATATTTCAAACCAACACAGTCATCTCAACCTCAACCATCAGCACATACAATCAGACATTCATCTTCCAAATCTAAGAGGACAAAGTATGTTCCTCAACCTCCACAAAAGAGAAGGAAAATGATTCTCAGGGATGAATCTGATAGTGAAGAGGAGCCATTACAGGTTTATGCATCAGAACCTGTGACTGTTGAAGCTGAAAATATGATTTTTCAAAAAGAAGTTGAATCTGAGAATGTCACTTCTCAGAAAGAAATTGCAGCTCATGATTCTTATTTCTTGAAAAGAAAGAGAACCGTAAGTTCTGATGCTGCTAAAGAAACTCCTTAATTGGCAAGGCGATTGAAGAAAATGAGGGCAAAGAGGTATAATTCCAAGCCTATATCTGAAGATTCAACTGAAGCTGAGGAAGGGGATCAGGAATCTCTGATCTCATCAAAACCTGTTATAATTGAAGCTCTGCCATCCCCTACTCAAGCTCAAGATACTCTGCCAACACCTCATGTCTCTCCTATTAAAGCTAAAGAGATGCTGAAGAACAAGCTACAAATTCTGAAATAGATATTCACAATCTGCATATACCAAATGTTTTTTATTTGGAAGCTCCACCTACATCAGCTCAGACATCTCCAACAAATTCTCCAATCTTAAATGCTGATGCTGAGATACCATCTACATCAATTCTGGATCAAGAACCTAAAGGTCAGAATTTAGATGAAGATAAAGCAGAAACTCCGATAGCCTCACACTCTGTTGTGTTATCAGAGGATAATGAGTCATCATCAAGCTCTGGAGATAGTGTCTCAGTACATACTCCAGCTCATGTACTTGAAAAGGAAGCATTGGTCAAGAAATTTGTTAAACAGGATGCTCATGTACCTTGGGATGAAACTCATAAAGGAATAGAGTGGACCAAGAAGTGGAATGAAACTGATTTCATTCCAAGCTCTAAAGTTCTGACAGAGCACATTGCTAAAGCTGAAGAGTTGTGATAAATTATGATGTGAAGACACAGCTCAAGATCACTGCTCTATCTACCAAGAACCCTCAAGTTCTACACTCACAAACTCAAGAAAAGGTTGATAAGCTTCTTGAAAAAGCTGAAAAGCTAGATATGGAGACCAAGCTTGATAAAAAGAGGTTTAATAGACCTATTTCTGAAAAGGTAGAAGCAATTAAGAAAGCTCAAGAGAAGCAACAGGCCCAAATTTCTGAGGTCCTGGCTAATCAAACTTCTCAACAGGCTCAATTGAATGATATTCAATCTTTAGTGGAACTTCTTCTCTCACTCCTACTATCAGATGATGCCAAAAAGGGAGAAAAGATAGTTAAGTCCAAATGCTCTAATGATCAAATACTGAAGAAGAAAGATGATGAAGCTGATGACCAGGGAAAACCCTTGTAAGGGAAGAGGTCAAGTTCAAAGGAAAGGGCAAAGCAGCAAGGTTTCTTCAAGGAAACTAATTACTGAAGCAAGCAAATCTTCTACTCAAAAGAAGACAAGTTCTGAAGATGCTCAAACTCAAAATCTGATAGCAAGTACTGAAACTGAAAATCTGATATCAAGTTCTGATGAGCAAAATCTGATGACAAAGCATGATGTTCTGATACAAGGTAGAAGTCAAGATTCTCAAAGGTTTATGCAAACTTTGAAGCTCAAGGGAAAGCATACTACTGTCTACTACAAGGATCCCAAGATTCAGACACTTGATGAGGAAATTTCTAGAAGATTATTTCTGAAGCATAATCCAGGAATGGATTTAGAAAATTTCAAGGCGGAAGAAGCTAGATTTAAAGCTGAAAAGAAAAATCTAAAGCCAAAAGCTTCTGTTGCAAAGAAACCTCCAAGGCCTAAGGTAAAAGACATTGTGATCAAGGAGAAGTCAAATACTGAGGCATCAAAGCCCAAAACAAGATCACAATCTAAGATTGATCCCAAAGACAAAGGGAAAGGAAAAATTGATGAACAAATCAAGCCACTAGAGATGAAAATTCCTCAAATCCTGATGAAGCCAGTGTGCAAAATGGTTCAAGTTATTGATGACACGCTTACTGAAGATGAAGATGTTTAAACTCTGAAGAAAAGGAAGATTTCTGAAGAATTAAAGACAACCTCTGACAAGGCTCAATTGTTCAGAGTCAAGAACATCAAGCTACAATAGAAACCGCAAGTTCTGATAAAGTCATCAAGCCAACCTCTGACAGTGCTCAAGTTGATTTAGACAAAATGGAAGTAGCTGATAAAAAAAAACTTCTGTGGAAAAATGTCAAACCATCAGATCCAAAGAAAAGCCAATTGCTGTATGATTTCATGACTATTGGGTTAAATGCTAGAGAACCAAGAGACAGGGCTGGACTAGGTTCTGATGAAGCAAAGATTTAGACAGGAGTTGAAGTTGCTACTAGAGGTCCATTTCTATTGACTGACAGACCTCTTGAAGATGTTACACAGAAACACCTTGATAAGGTTATCTATGTTCACGTGGTACTAGATGCTCATGACAAGCGCAATGTCAAGGAAAATTTGATTCTATTTCTTGAAGATGGAAGGACATATCAGATGTTAGAATTAGATGTGCTGAACAAGTAAATGAAAGAACTTCAATTCTTTCATTACCTTTTAGAGTTAAAGTCTGATATTACCAGGAGATGGTCAAACTTCATATTGAAGACCATCAGAGATAAAGAAAGAATTTCTGGTTCAAGAGTTACAGAATTTATTCCTAATATTGTTGAAAATGATGGAAGTGAAACTCTAATTAAGAAGAATCCTGCTAAGCTTGAAGTGTTACTGAATGAGAAATGTCTATGCTACAATGAAGATTCTTCTCATCCTAGGGTAATAAGACTGAATGATGGTTTAGAAAGAAACCATATCTCTATTTAAGGACTGTAATCTACCAGATTGGAAGTCAGAATGAAGAGATGAAGCAAGTCAAGACTACACACTCTCAACTCCTGAGGATTAAAGAAGAAAAGCTGATATCAAGCTTTGTCAAGAATCATTATAGATTCAGATTGACTTAGTGAGATTGGTAAAAGCTACAAGGACTGTAAGTTGTAGTTAGTTATCTAGTTAAACTCTTATTGCATTTGTACTTAAATGTTTTTGACATCATCAAATCTATTAACTTGTATATTTTGCATAATTTACAAGATGGGGGAGATTGTTAGATATATTTGAGATGTCATGTCTAATATGATTCATGTTTAGTTTTCAGATCTTAAAAAACAGGTCATATCAGGACTTACTGGAATCAGGACTTACTGAAAGTCAGAACTTAATATCAGAACTTAAGGTCATATCAGAACTTAAGTGCGGGAAGACTTTCATATATGGAAGGAAGCTGATTTACAGTAGAAGATCGAGACTAAAACAAAAGAAGATATGCATGGAAAGAGTTAGAAGACTGGAAGACTTGTAGAAGATATCTGATTGATATATTTTATGAGACAGAATTATATTCCATATCAATTAGAAGTTATCTTATAAATGTGTACTGTATAAACACAGAATTTAGATTTACACTATATGTGTTATCATTATCGAGAAGATTATACATAACCTAGCAGCTCTTAGTGATATTTGTTCATCACTGAGAGAGAACAGTTCCATTGTAACAGAGTTTATCGTATTGAATATATCTGTTTACTATTACTTGTGTTCAAAATCGATTTGATTGTAGTAACACTATATTCAACCCCCTTCTACAGTGTTGTGTGACCTAACAGGAGTGATAGACCGTGTAAGATAGGATTGTTGAGGAAAGTGTAAGGTGAGCATAAAAATGCTATAAATATATTGCGTTCTCAGATCCTATAGTAATGAGGAGTCGACAGCTCGACGGAAACTGGGTATGTTACCCTACTTTTCATGTGGTTTTAAAGAAAATACGATTGATTCTTGTGAGAACTTCGTGTAAGGGAAGCTAGGTGAGTTTTAATACGATTTAACTTAGAATTAGGTAGTAGGACAAGCTCGACGCTGAAGGCAACGAGTTGATTGAAGCTGATGAAGAGTCAATGTTGCAAGTTTCAAAGTCACCACCGTTTCGAGAAGATTCTTATCACGTAGCGGGCGCTGCATAAGGATAGATATCTACCTTATTAGGCATAGGTAAAACTTGCAAGAAGATTTAATCTTATCTAGAGATAGAACATTGAATTGCATTAGTGGTTGAAAGTATAACATCAAGGACGACGACGAGAATATCAAAGACAGTGGCAGGCGTCAACATCGGGTTGGAGTTAGGAATAAAATGGTATACAACGGTAGAGGAAATTTCGTCTTCTAATAAATACGAACAGAATCCAAGGAGAAATAGAAGACATACCAAAGTGGAGAGACCCTTATATGGGCATTCTTTTAATTAGATATTTCATTAGTGGATTATAGGAATAGCAAGTAACTTATATAGTAATGACGACCAAATATTTGATTTTCAAAATTATAAAATGAGATTTTGAAAAAGATTTTTCTTAATCAACTTTCAGAAGAACTTTGCATAAAATGAGTTTCGCAATTTGGTTGTCGAAGTACTACTTAAATTCTTCTTATTATAAATAGAAAATGACTTAAAAGGATAATGGATCTAGACTCAGTGTTATTAGTTCGGAGGACCAAGTAGACCCACTAGCAGGAAGAAAGTTTAAAGTTTTTTCCGTGAAAGACGGGCGTAAACTTTGTTTAATAATATTAATGATTAAATCAACATGTTACAAACATTATTTACCCAATTCATGAAATTACTAAAAATTTAACAAGATTCGTGAATCGAACAGACAGAGGATGACTGAAGGAAATGGAAGAATCCTCCAAATGATTGGAGAAGAATAATATTCCTATCGACGAAGTTGAGGCGTTGCGTGATCGATGGTTATTCTACGCGGCATAGATGAAATAGGAAGCAATAATTATAAATTTTTTAAGGATGCGTTTATGATCGAATCATTAAAATATTTGATGTGAAGGCATTTCCAGATGACATTCTAAAGTGATGATGTGACTGAAGTTGTGAATCTGTTTTTCGAATGATCCTTGAAGGTATATTTTATTGAAGCGTGGGCGGTGAACAACACTGTCATTCTTTCCTCTAATACAATGACATATATTCTTCTTGATTCCTGAATATGTACGCGCTTCTTGTAGTAATAAATTTTATGAGGTGAGAACGAAAAAAAATTTATTGTATTCCTTCCGGATTTTTCTCTTCTCAAAATATTGCTTCTCGATTGAGACAAACAGTGTTGTGATGTGACGCTTTGTCAGAATGATGAAGAGTCTGGTGGGATGCCACCTAATCATGTGTTGTATGCCATATAGTATGAAAGAGTGGCCATCTTGAGTATAAATATGGTTGTCTCATTCATATCTAAATCTTCACCCATTCTTCTTCCTTCAATTTATTGACTTACAGATTCTCTCAGTTGTTTTGTTGCATTGTTGTTCTTTACCCAGTTTTTCAATCAAAAACATATACACAAACTCTCATTTGGCATAGAGTCTATTCTTTGATGATCTTAGAAAGAAATAGAATAGTCCCGTGTAGCAGATAGAATTATAGGTCGAATATAGGTATGATTGTGAGCCGATAAATGGTGGATATCTTCGGGCGAGGAAGAATGAATTCACCGATAACGTGGTCATGACAAAGATATCAAGTCAAATAGTATTCTTGTTACGAGGATCTCATCAGTACGGTAGAGTGCTTTAATACGATGCACTTTAAATCAGAAGATTTCGACGTGAAACAAATAGATAGTGAACCGTAATAAATAAATTAATTATAAAATAAGGAAGTAAAGCTGTGTATATCAGACAAGCGAACGAGTGTCAGGATGACTATTAGGCACAAAACATGCGCTAATAATCCACGCAAGTATACGTGTTCGCAAGTAATATAGAATGATTTCTAGTTCGTTCCCAGAGAGATCTGATGTAACACCCCCAAATCCGGGGTCGGGGATCCGGGTTGTCACGAGTTCCATTTCCCTTAATAACACCCAATCTTAATAAACAATCAACTACTCTGTACTGTAACCCCACAATAAACACATACACCACAAGTTATAGTCTCAGAGATGAATATCCAAAAATAACACGAGTCATTTTATTCCAAAATTATATGCCATTACACCTTAAAAGGGTTTCTGAATAGATTTACATTTCTTTGCTATTATTACAATTGATAAAGATACATAAGTCTGGTACATCAAAAGTTGAAAGCCTAGCCTATTGGTAGTTCCTACCTCAACTACAGCGACATCAACGCCTATAGGAAACTGCAGAACGTTTCCTATCCGCTCACGAATTGGGAGCTTGGTCCTGTTCATCTTTTCAATCTATTATTGTGTGATGAAAGAAGAAAGCAAGGGTGACCAACAAGCCCACCAAAATAATATGTATAATGATTAACTATATATGAGCATTCTCATAGTACTCATGAAGGTCTTGGTCAAGAAGAAATGAACCAAGCTGATATCTTAACGCGACCAAGTTGCAAAATATTCAGTATATATGTATATATATACTTTTCAAAATCTTGGAAGTCCTCTTCCATGTATAATATACACAGAGTTCCAGTTTATAACTGTATAAAACTATCGTTGCAAGGTGATCTCATATATCTAACCTTGTCTCAACGTTTTTTGTGAAAATCTTTGTCATGCATAAGATAATCATTAACCAGATATAAGTTGAAAAGATGAAGTTACAAGATACTCCAATATACTTATATCTTTTCCGAATACTACTTGAACTACCACCGTTCAAGTTATAATTAGTTTCAAAAGTTCATCACATAGATGAGACTACAAGACAAGATTTGAATAGATTCAATCTTTGAATATTATTATAAATAATGAAGTTACGAGATACTTCATTAAGTCCCGATATATATAGACACCTATATATATACATTTCATACACTCCTTGAAAACCTCTGTTATGAAAATTATAAACAGAGTTGCAATATCCAATGAATTTGAAAAGGAGAAAACCTTGGCATAAACTTGATATCTTGCTGATCAGGCAAAGATACCAATAAGTAACCTTTTTCTATTAGTAGATGAACGAATTCCCCACTGGTCATCACCCTGGTCGCAATAGGACCTTATGCTGGACTGCCACTCAGCCACTTACGCATTTGATGGACTCCCACTGAGCCACTTACACTTTCATGGACGCCCACTGAGCCCATGTTGCTTATGCCGACTCAAATATGGACTTACTTCCCGAACGTTGGGTAAGTAATCAATTCATTTATCAAAACAGCAACCTCGTTGCGAATATAAAATACACCACAGAGCCGGATCCCTTAGATTTTTGAGCGAGTATTCAAGTCCCCTTCAAAAAGGAAGATCTTAAATTTGAAAACGAGTTTTGGGATCCGCTCTAACCTTTAAAAATTATTTTGAAGACTCAAAAATATTTTAAAGAGTGTTTGGAGTAATGCTGATTTAATAAAGTAAATCAGTCCCAATATATCAGAAAATATCTGAATATTATTAAATAATATTCCCATAAGGATAATCTCTATATAAATAACTTGAAGTAGAAGTTGTAAAACCTATACTTGAAATGAGTATTAAATAACCAAAGATAAACTTATACGAAAGTACTATCTTTATTTGAATAATCAAAAATAAGATTGATTATCGACACCTTATTCTTTAATAAAATAAAGAATATATTTCAGTAAATAATCGGAGTCATAGGTCCTCAAATAATATTCATTAAATAATACAAACTGAGTTATAAGTCCTCGAATGAATATTCAAGTAATATTCATTAAATAATATAAAGTGAGTCATAAGTCCTCGAATGAATATTCAAATAATATTTATTAAATAATATAAACTGAGTCATAAGCCCTCGAATGAATATTCAAATAATATTCAATTAATAAAATAAGCGGAGTCATATGTCCTCGAATGAATATTCAAATAATATTCATTAAATAATATAAACTGAGTCATAAGCACTCGAATGAATATTCAAATAATATTCAATTAATAAAATAAGCGGAGTCATATGTCCTCGAATGAATATTCAAAATAATATTCATTAATAAAATAAAGTTATCGAATAAACCTTATTTGATTCATAGTTTTAAAAACTATTTATATATATATATATATATGTATATATATATATTATACTCGGGAGCCTCGACTCCCGGTTTTAGAAAAAGTTCACCTTTTGATCCCCTATACTAAGGGTATACGCAAATACCGCTTATCTCTAGCATAGGTATTATCAACTGAATCAACAGATATATGCATCAAGAATACGAAACAGGCATGCATATATACCATATCACATGCTACAATATATCGCAAGAATTTGCTAAATAACCATTATGCATCTATCACAAGATAATGCATGTACAAATGTATACATCACAACAACAGTATAACGGATAGAAAACTTGCCTGAGCGACTGGGGGTTATAAATGGCTTGGGACGAGTCTGGTAACCTATAAAAAACATATAAGTTGGAATTAAACCAAAGTCGCTTAAGAATCTAGACTTTAACCAATTAGACTCTAACGCTTGCTTTTGCGCTTAACGATTGACTTACGTCGCTCGAGTACCCTCGGCTCCACCATTTTTAATAATTAACCATTAAGAATTTTAAAGCGATTCTTTTGCGAGTACCTTACCAACTGCCTAATCCACTTAACATAATTGTTTCATACCCCAATTAGTCATTTAAAGTCCTTAACCAAGGTTTCAAAGTAAGGCGAGGGGTAATGGTTCGGTCGCGAAACGCCGTTATTAAAACGGTCGTTTCTCCTAAACCGTACATCGGATTCAAACGAACCACATATCAAAACAAAGTTCATAACCTGAACTATCTAATCATGGCAATGGTCAAAACCTAACAGTGAGTTCACGGGTCCTGATTGTTAAGAACAAAACAGTCTTAAAGTAAATCGGACATTACGACGGCTATGTTTACGCGATTACCAAATTTTAAACTACTCCAATCAACCACAATCAACCACAAATCAACCCATAACCACCAATACCACCAAACTTCATCCAAACCTTACTAACTCAGTCCATAACCTCATGATTTTTTCAACTTATTCAATCTCAAACAAGAGCTACTAATTATACTTAAGGTTCATCAACCAACAACCAAGATTTATAATCCAAAATCATTATAATTCCATCCAAACTCTAAACATACAAGAATCATGCTCTCATGAACTATAACAAACAAAACCAAACCTAATACTCAAAGTAAAGTTAGGGTTTGGAGGGGTTATACCTTCCTTGGAGAGTGGAGAATCACTTAGGAAGCCTTAAATAACTACTAAATATCTTTACTAAGCTTGGATCTTGAAGAAAACATAAGAAAACACAAAGTTAGTTTCTTGAAAACACTATTCACCAAGAACTTTGATGAATTGATTAGCTATGTTAAACATGGAATCTTGAGCTTAAACTTATGGCTCATCTTAGTTATGAATTATGGAAGCTAAAGAAACAAACCTCTTGAATTATGAAGGTGTGTAGCTTGATTTTTGAAATTTTCTCCTTTGCTTTTCATGGAAAAGCCGAGAGCAAAGAGTGGGGGAAGAAGAAAATGTTTTTGTTTTGGTTGCTTTTGATTTTTGTGTTTGTTTTGCTTGTTAATTAGGTTGTTACCATGGTAAATATTGTGTGGCTCACAATCATCCAACAACACACTTGCTTGGTCATGCTTATGTCTCCATGTGATGTCACCCTCCCTCCTTTGTCCTCTTCTCATTGGTTTGATGACATCATCCCCACTAATCTCTTTGATTAGCTTTTAATTATTTGGCTAATGATCGATGATCTGTTATACGGTTCGCTTAACTTTCGTTTTCATTTATCGTTTGAGGGATCATACCCGGGATCTTATTACTTAGGTTTCCTTAACCTTTCTCAAAACATTATATTCCTTTTTATTATCCCCTCTTAAAATCCTTGAATTTAAATCCTATTTATCATGTTACCTTATACTCACTTCTTTCTGTATCTGGTGGATTTTCGGGAAAAATCAAAGGGTTCGAATTTGGATTCTGACGATCTTTACATATACTTATATCCCATATAAAGTACTAATAAGATCTCAGAATAACAATAGAAGAACCCCTACATAGTGTGGCATGAAAAGTTTTCTTATTCAGCAAAATCACTATTTATAAGGGTTTCAAAAATTCTAAAATTTGGGGTTATTACAGTCTCCCCTCCTTAAAAGGATTCCGTCCCGGAATCAGATAGAAAATGAATAGGGATACTCTCTTAACATTGCACTTTCTAACTCTCGAGTAAATTTTCCCACATTATGGTTCTTCCATCAAACTCTGAATAGTTTAATAACCCTTCTCCTAAGCACTTGTTCCTTTTCACTCTATAACCCTTCCTGGTTGCTCCATATAGGTTACGTTGGGTTGCATATTTATGCGCTCATATGCCCCTATTTATCTGGCATCCGAATTACACTTCCTTAACATTGATACGTGGAACACATTATGAACTTGCTACAGGTTCGGGGGTAGGGCTAGCTTATATGCTAACTTCCCAATATGTTTTAGTATATCCAAGGGTCCGACAAATTGTGGACTTAGCTTTCCTTTCTTTCCGAACCTCATCAATCCTTTCCAAGGGTTTCCAAGGGGATACCTTTAAAAACACTAGGTCCCCTACTACCTATTCTTTGTCCTTTCGTGTCAAATCAACATAGTTCTTATGTCCATCTTGGGCTACTACCAGCCGTCCTCTGATTAGATCTATTATATCCTTGGTCCTTTGGACTACTGCGGGTCCGAGCATCTTGCGCTCTACAACTTCATCCTAACATAAGGGAGATCGACATTGTCTTCCCTCAAGGATCTCATAAGACAACATCTCGATAATGACATATGATCTATTGTCGTAAGAAAACTCAATCCATGTTAAGTGATCATTCCAATTTCTTTCAAGTCTATTACACAGACTCTCATTATAGCTTTTAGCATTAGAGCTTTTGCTTCTCAATACCCATTCTTTTCCCGTTCGTAATCGCTACTACCTTCCGTTTCTAATATTATACTGGTTATACTTTTGCTCGTTAGCGTCCTATAACCTTTTAATTACCACGTCAACCTTAGCATCACGAACGCGTTAGATTCGAAATACCACTACACTAATACTACTCCTTTCTAGCTGCTTCTATCTTCGAAAGCTTAGTCCTTCATATAGAAGTAAAAGAATTTATTGAGAGATCACTATGATCATGAACACTTGTTATATCGCATAGTTAGTACGAAAGGTGGCCAGCCTTTAGTACTTGACAAGCAATTAAACAACATGTGGTATCCTACTAGGCTTCTATCACACAGATAGATAGTCATTCGGCAATACCACCCCTTCTGGAAGGGTTGTTCTTCTCAACTTACATGAAATGAAAATGAGAGAAAAGAACGAATTGAAGAGAATTGTATTTATAAAAAAATATACTGCCACAAAATATCTGGCTTGGAATCTACCTCTGAACTATAGAGGTTTATCATAGGAGAACAAAACATATATGTATATATATCAACATCAAGTATTATAGCATCGTATTTTACATGCCTAAATATTTTTGCTATTCCGTCCATCATTCTATGGACCCATGCTCTTCCTCGAGCTTATACTCAATCACCTTTGAAACTCCCTCGACATCGAAAATCGAATCTGGAATCTCATTTTATACATCATCGTTACTAGAATTCTATACTTGCACCACAACCTTCCTCGTATAGTAATACGACTCTCTATTGATAAGAAGAAATAAGTATTCAATAGGTAGATAATCTACTTAATTAGTCTATCAATGATAACTTATACACCACCACGACCCGATTAGTGGTACTCAATCTCAACATCCATTCCAATACAACTCTCATGGTTGTAATCGACTCATTACTCGCAGAATCATTGCTGCACTACTAGGGTCCACCGTTGACATACTGTAATCATTCATTTTCCATGAAGTCTTAATAGCTAACTATACGGAGTCCATACATCTCGTATTGAATTCTTCTAAGGAGGTAACATGATCACTGTTCATGATTCATGAAGAACACTCCTGAACTTGACGTACATATGACATGAAGCAGATAAAATTGTAGAAGAGTTTCAATGAAGGCAACGATAGCAGGTTAATACCATTCTTAATCGTATGTCTTTATTGGGAGACATGCATCTCAAAGGTTCATTTAGTCATTTCGTAACATTTCTGTAACATGGTCCTGGCTTATCTCAAGATAGTACCTTCTAAGATAGATAGCCCGCTCATGGCGATTATACGAATTAAACCTTTACCAAACTACTATTACAGTTGGGTATTGCACAATTATCAGAAGGAATGTCAATCTTCCAACCCATAATACAACCTTTACGGCTTCAACCATCATCACTGTATTCCTTTGGCACAAGCGCCTATAATTATCCTCTTACCTTTAAAGTGTCGGCCACCTCTTTGGCCTTTCCTGATAGTAAAATTTCCTTATAGTCAATGTCATTTTAACCACCTCCAAATAAATTTTCTACCACATTTCAATCATTGCTTATGTGAAGATGTTTTCCTTAAAATCTGATGAGTAAAAAAAAATATCACCATTTTTCCATAAGTTATTGCCTCAGTCCTTAGAGGTTAATCACTATCACGGCTGACTCTTAATCATACTTAGAACGTCTCTTATCTTGGGTCCTTCTTGTTTTCACCATTCTTGACCCTTGTTGGGTTCAATCAATACTTTTTCATGGTTTAACATGTGCCCCACTTGGCATTATTATTATTACTTCATATTTCCTTTATCAAAATTTCTATTCTTGAGAATTTTGAATATTACCTTTCTCCTTGTAAAACCTCTAAGGTTATCCTTGAATCGTTCCTCCTGTATTCCCTAGATACAGGGCATATCAAGATACCATTTATTAATACCAAAATCATTGTCTATATACTTCTGAAAAAATTCTCCACTGATACTTAAAGGTTCTTATTACCTTAATCTTTTCCAATTCATACTGTCAAAACTCATACTATCCCTATTAAGGGTGAAATGCCAACCTTTATGCATTCCCCTAGGATTCATTTTAAGTTACCGATGTTCTATCCTTAATTCCACCTTTAAAAAGGTACATGCGTCCTTCCATGGATAAATCAAGTCATGTATCCCTGATAAGGGTGTCTTATTCAATCATTCCCATCCATATAGTCTATACCAATTTCATAATAGCATCCTTATTCAAATTGAGGTCAATCCATATGGCCTCCAAAAGATAACAACGGTTATCCGCTTTTCTTGCCTAATTTGGTAACGATAACAAGGATGTTCTGGAAGATATTGGTCGTGTTCAACGTGAACCTCTTCTTAATAATTCCTTATTTACTTTTGTTGTTTATCTCAACAGTCACCTCAATGTTGGGATATCTTTCATATCTGGAGTCTCCCTTTCTGGGTATCGAGCCACCGGTCTTACACTTCACATTCTTGAAGGTCACTTCCTTCATCCAATTTTCCTAATTTCTTACTTCCTTGTCTCCTCAGTCTATCCGCGTCTCATTATTTATCCTTCGAATTATCTCAAGGTTTCCTCGAATCCTCCCAACTTACAGGGGATAAAATATATGTATCTCTTATGCCTTCAACCATTAATTTTAACTCATGGTGAATCACCCTCATCCTGACGAATGCATACTTTTCTATTTCTATTGCTACGAGTCTTTAGGGTTTCCTCATACCCAACTCCCTTATCATACCTCGAACTCTATTGCCTTTATATTCCTTTCCACTTCAGTTTCTTTTTATTTTCCTTTCTCTTATCATTATTTCATGAACCAACACAACATAAACATTGATTTCAAACATCCCGTCATTCTGGATTCGTGTCCTCAGAACGAATCTTGATAACTTTTACAACTTAGATTCATAATTCATCATACTCGTCTGCCTTTGTTCTGGCTCAAAAGCTTTTACACTATCTCCATAACCTTGGGAAGTACTTTCCTGAAAACAATTGACTGAACTTAAATCAGTTTATTATAATCTCTTGCTCCGTGCCTTCCTTGGCCTTTCACCAGCGGGTGGCCTCTCTCTTAGGAGGGTAAGTGACAAAAATAGTCTTTTGTGATTCGTCAATCATTTAGAATCTCAAATGATTCCTATATTTCCTTTAGCCAGGCTCTTGCCTCGACTGGGTCAGCTTGTTCCTTGGAACTCTGAGAGCTTAGCGACTTAAAGGTCCTGAAAGAATTTCTCACCACATTGTTTCCTCAAGGTGGTGGTTGGGGATAATAGTCTAAGTTCTGTCTAGACAGGTCCATAAATTTTCGTATAGGAGTACCGTCTCGGGTCTCCTTTCCTTACTCGACTTCTGTTTCCTTAGTCTGAACATTCCCTCCTCCTTCCCATAATCGGGGTCATCCTACATATTTTAAATCCTCATTTTCCACTTCATCATGTTATGGGTTCCTTCTATCTTGATGGCGACCTCCCTGACTATCACGTTCAGGGTTTGCTCTAAATCTTATTCCTCAAACTAGCTTTCATCTAAGATCTCATCTTTAAGCTCTTGAACATTTGGAACCCAAATTCTGTAGGAATATCTCATTATTCCCTTATCATCTTTCTCGGTATTAATCTCTTATCTATTTGTTGGCTCTCTGCGTTCATTCATCACTTTTTCTGGCACAATATGTTCTTTTCCAATAATTCAGGCTGTATTGCAATCTCAAACAGCTTTTCGGTACCGGCTCCGGTTACCTTCACTTCTATTTCCATTTTCTCAAAATCTCTTATAAACTCTCCCAAAGACATTATTATCTTGAGTCTCTCCTTTTTACTAAGGGCATCAGCCACCACATTGGCTTTCCCCGAATGATAAAGAATCTCCCAATCATAATTCTTGATTAGCTCTAACCGCCTCCTCTGGCGTATGTTGAGTTCTTTTTGCGTGAAAATGCACTAGAGCACTTATGGCTTGTGTAAATCTCGCACTTATCTCCATACAAGTAGTGCCTCCAATATTTAGGTTAAAACTATTGCCACGAGCCCAAGCTCATGGGTGGGGATATCGAATTTTATATTCCCTTAATTGTCTTGACGCGTACGCGATTACCTTGTTGTGCTGTATAAGAAGCACCCTAATTCCTTATGCGAAGCGTCACTACACATCACAAAATCTCCTTTTCCATCCGGCAACGCCATCATAGGGGTCGTCACCAATCTTTGCTTTAGTTCTTGAAAGTTGTTCTCGTATTTCTCTATCCATTCAAACTTCTCAGTCTTACGAGTAAGCCGCTTTAAAGGGGGCTACTATCTTTACAAACTTGAACGAACCTCCGGTAGTGACCGACCAATCCTACCTCTGGTAGTTGACCTAACCATGGTCATCAATTCATCAGTGGTCCTTTATTCATTCTTGTCATGATCCTCCATGGGATCCTCCTCAGCAACTATCCCTTCTAGGACAACATCCTCAACCGCTACATCCTAAATATGAACATCATCCGATCTCGCGTTAGGACGCTCTATCGGATCCATAATCTGATCTCCAATAAGTAATAAAACATCATCGCGTTGTTGCTCCTCAACCTCAGGGTTCGGAGTCCCGCTACAATATACGATAACGAACTACGCTTCTATCACGATATTTATAAGGGTTCCCATAACGGTTTTAACTGTCAGTACTACGTTAGGTAGCCCGACTATGAACTTGGCAAGAGTTCTTATTATCTTAGTGAACTTATTATCTTAACGTCACATCATCTCTGAGGTTTATAACGCTTGGCTCTGATACCATTTCTGTAACACCCCCAAATCCGGGGTCGGGGATCCGGGTTGTCACGAGTTCCATTTCCCTTAATAGCACCCAATCTTAATAAACAATCAACTACTCTGTACTGTGACCCCACAATAAACACACACACCACAAGTTATAGTCTCAGAGATGAATATCCAAAAATAACACGAGTCATTTTATTCCTAAATTATATGCCATTACATCTTAAAAGGGTTTACGAATAGATTTACATTTCTTTGCCATTATTACAATTGATAAAGATACATAAGTCTGGTACATCAAAAGTTGAAAGCCCAGCCTATTGGTAGTTCCTACCTCAGCTACAGCGACATCAACGCCTATAGGAAACTGCGGAACATTTCCTATCCACTCGCGAATTGGGAGCTTGGTCCTGTTCATCTTTTCTATCTGTTGTTGTGTGAGGAAAGAAGAAAGCAAGGGTGAGCAACAAGCCCACCAAAATAATATGTATAATTATTAACTATATATGAGCATTCTCATAGTACTCGTGAAGGTTTTGGTCAAGAAGAAATGAACCAAACTGATATCTTAACGTGACTAAGTCGCAAAATATTCAGTATATATGTATATATATACTTTTCAAAATCTTGGAAGTCCTCTTCCATGCATAATATACACAGAGTTCCAGTTTATAACTGTATAAAATTATCGTTGCAAGGTGATCTCATATATCTAACCTTGTCTCAACGTTTTTTGTGAAAATCTTTATCATGCATAAGATAATCATTAACCAGATATAAGTTGAAAAGATGAAGTTATAAGATACTCCAATATACTTATATCTTTTCCGAATACTACTTGAACTACCACCGTTCAAGTTATAATTAGTTTCAAAAGTTCATTACACAGATGAGACTACAAGACAAGATTTGAATAGATTCAATCTTTGAATATTATTATAAATAATGAAGTTACGAGATACTTCATTAAGTCCCGATATATATATACACCTATATATATACATTTCATACACTCCTTGAAAACCTCTATTATGAAAATTATAAACAGAGTTGCAATATCCAATGAATTTGGAAAGGAGAAAACCTTGGCATAAACTTGATATCTTGCTGATCAGGCAAAGATACCAATAAGTAACCTTTTTCTACTAGTAGATGGACGAATTCCCCACTGGTCATCACCCTGGTCGTAATAAGACCTTATGCTGGACTGCCACTCAGCCACTTACGCATTTGATGGACTCCCACTGAGCCACTTACACTTTCATGGACGCCCACTGAGCCCATGTTGCTTATGCCGACTCAAATAGATGGACTTACTTCCCGAACGTTGGGTAAGTAATCAATTCATTTATCAAAACAGCAACCTCGTTGCGAATATATAATACACCACAGAGACGGATCCCTTAGATTTTTGAGCGAGTATTCAAGTCCCCTTCAAAAAGGAAGATCTTAAATTTGAAAACGAGTTTTGGGATCCGCTCTAACCTTTAAAAATCATTTTGAAGACTCGAAAACACTTTAAAGAGTGTTTGGAGTAATGCTGATTTAATAAAGTAAATCAGTCCCAATATATTAAAAAATATCTGAATATTATTAAATAATATTCCCATAAGGATAATCTCTATATAAATAACATGAAGTAGAAGTTGTAAAACTTATATTTGAAATGAGTATTAAATAACCAAAGATATACTTATACGAAAGTACTATCTTTATTTGAATAATCAAAAATAAGTTTGATTATCGACACCTTATTCTTTAATAAAATAAAGAATATATTTCAGTAAATAATCGGAGTCATAGGTCCTCAAATGAATATTTAAATAATATTCATTAAATAATACAAACTGAGTCATAAGTCCTCGAATGAATATTCAAGTAATATTAATTAAATAATATAAAGTGAGTCATAAGTCCTCGAATGAATATTCAAATAATATTCATTAAATAATATAAACTGAGTCATAAGCCCTCGAATGAATATTCAAATAATATTCAATTAATAAAATAAGCGGAGTCATATGTCCTCGAATGAATATTCAAATAATATTTATTGAATAATATAAACTGAGTCATAAGCCCTCGAATGAATATTCAAATAATATTCAATTAATAAAATAAGCGGAGTCATATGTCCTCGAATGAATATTCAAAATAATATTCATTAATAAAATAAAGTTATCGAATAAACCTTATTTTATTCATATTTTTAAAAACTATTCATATATATATATATATATTATACTCGGGCGCCTCGACTCCCGGTTTTAGAAAAAGTTCACATTTTGATCCCCTATACTAAGGGTATACGCAAATAACGCTTATCTCTAACATAGGTATTATCAACTGAATCAACAGATATATGCATCAAGAATACGAAACAGGCATGCATATATACCATATCACATGCTACAATATATCGCAAGAATTTGCTAAATAACCATTATGCATCTATCACAAGATAATGCATGTACAAATGTATACATCACAACAACAGTATAACGGATAGAAAACTTGCCTGAGCGACTGGGGGTTATAAATGGCTTGGAATGAGTCTGGTAACCTATAAACAACATATAAGTTGGAATTAAACCAAAGTCGCTTAAGAATCTAGACTTTAACCAATTAGACTCTAACGCTTGCTTTTGCGCTTAACGATTCACTTACGTCGCTCGAGTACCCTCGGCTCCACCATTTTTAGCAAATTAACCATTAAAATTTTAAAGCGATTCTTTCGCGAGTACCTTACCAACTGCCTAATCCACTTAACATAATTTTTTAATACCCCAATTAGTCATTTAAAGTCCTTAACCAAGGTTTCAAAGTAAGGCGAGGGGTAATGGTTCGGTCGCGAAATGTCGTTACTTAAAACGGTCGTTTCTCCTAAACCGTACATCGGCTTCAAACGAACCACATATCAAAACGAAGCTCATAACCTGAGCTATCTAATCATGGCAATGGTCAAAACCTAACAGTGAGTTCACGGGTCCTGATTGTTAAGAACAAAACAGTCTTAAAGTAAATCGGACATTACGACGACTATGTTTACGCGATTACCAAATTTTAAACTACTCCAATCAACCAAAATCAACCACAAATCAACCCATAACCACCAATACCACCAAACTTCATCCAAACCTTACTAACTCAGTCCATAACCTCATGATTTTTTCAACTTATTCAATCTCAAACAAGAGCTACTAATTATACTTAAGGTTCATCAACCAACAACCAAGATTTATAACCCAAAATCATTATAATTCCATCCAAAATCTAAACATACAAGAATCATGCTCTCATGAACTATAACAAACAAAACCAAACCTAATACTCAAAGTAAAGTTAGGGTTTGGAGGGGTTATACCTTCCTTGGAGAGTGGAGAATTACTAAGGAAGCCTTAAATAACCACTAACTATCTTTACTAAGCTTGGATCTTGAAGAAAACATAAGAAAACACAAAGTTAGTTTCTTGAAAACACTATTCACCAAGAACTTTGATGAATTAGCTATGTTAAACATGGAATCTTGAGCTTAAACTTATGGCTCATCTTAGTTATGAATTATGGAAGCTAAAGAAACAAACCTCTTGAATTATGAAGGTGTGTAGCTTGATTTTTGAAATTTTCTCCTTTGCTTTTCATGGAAAAGCCGAGAGCAAAGAGTGGGGGAAGAAGAAAATGTTTTTGTTTTGGTTGCTTTTGATTTTTGTGTTTGTTTTGCTTGTTAATTAGGTTGTTACCATGGTAAATATTGTGTGGCTCACAATCATCCAACAACACACTTGCTTGGTCATGCTTATGTCACCATGTGATGTCACCCTCCCTCCTTTTTCCTCTTCTCATTGGTTTGATGACATCATCCCCACTAATCTCTTTGATTAGCTTTTAATTATTTGGCTAATGACCGCTGATCTGTTATACGGTTCGCTTAACTTTCGTTTTCGTTTATCGTTTGAGGGATCATACCCGGGATCTTATTACTTAAGTTTCCTTAACCTTTCTCAAAACATTATATTCCTTTTTATGATCCCCTCTTAAAATCCTTGAATTTAAATCCTATTTATCCTGTTACCTTATACTCACTTCTTTCTGTATCTGGTAGATTTTCGGGAAAAATCAAAGTGTTCGAATTTGGATTCTGACGATCTTTACATACACTTATATCCCATATAAAGTACTAATAAGATCTCAGAATAACAATAGAAGAACCCCTACATAGTGTGGCATGAAAAGTTTTCTTATTCAGCAAAATCACTATTCATAAGGGTTTCAAAAATTCTAAAATTTGGGGTTATTACATCTGATTAATTATATTTAATTAACAAGTACACACCAATGTATGATTACTCTTCAATTTCAAAACAATTACACTTAAGGTTGATTAACAAATTATTAACTATGAGAATTAAACACTTAAATTAACACTTGAATTAACAATATTAAACACATATGAGATCATTACGTCATTACTACTTCATTCATTAGTTATTGTTATAACCCTTAGCATGTAACAGTGATGATATTAATCGAACAACATGAAACTCATAAAAGCCAACTTTGATTGCACAAATACCATTCTACCAAGCATCCACAATTAAGATAGAAGTTGAATAGGCATCAATTATGTTGAGACCCTATATGTCTACAGAATTTGACAACATAACGATTTAAGCACAAGTTATTCATTATGATTACACAGGGCAAGTAAAACAGTTAGAGTTACCCACTAATCATGCATACAATAAATGAACCTATGCTAGCATGGCAAGTTCTAAATCTCAAGATTCACTGTCGCTTCACAAGAGATTAACAAGCTATCTTATATGTTCGCGATGCACATAAGACGAATAAGCACAACCTATGCTAGATATCATACAATCATCACATACCAAGTTATTAAACAATTAACTAAAGAAATCCATAGTAAATCCGCTACGACCCCATGATCACTATTAGCCCATGATGGAACTCATCGTCACCATGGGTTCATATGAAAACATGATAATAACACAATGATATAAACTAATAAAAATACTTAATAAAAACAGAGTACATCACAAGAGTATTAAGGTTCAAAGTAAAGAAAACTAGCATCCATTGTTACAACGAATTAAAAGAATCACAAGATAACGTATGCTTCATCTTCTTCGTTGTTGTGTGCTAAAACGGTCTTCTTAATCTTCTCTCCTTATTACTTGCTCCTTGCTTGTTACTTGTTGTTGTGAAAACGTCTCCCAAGATTACTTATATAAGAGTCCACAAGAAATAGCGCTGTTAGAAGCCCAATAAAACTTAAATTAGAAAATCCAGAATCTGAAAATCCGACCCCAGGTGGCCCCCTCCAATCCCACACGGGCGCCTGCTCTCCAGGCGGGCGCCTGCAGTCTCCAGGCGGGCGCCTGCAGTCTCCAGGCGGGCGCCTGCACACCTTCTAGAAAATTCCACTTTTTGCTTCTGATTTTGCTGATTTCTTCACACAACTCCCCGCAACTGGTTCCAAGTACTTCCCTAGGCTTATTATGATGAAATCACCTAATTACGCAAGTTATACCCTGAAATGCAAAAACACTAAAAAAACGCATCAAATATACAAAATAATTGATTTCAAGACATCAATTCAAGCCATTATAAGACATTCTAAGTGGTATAAAATGCCACTTATCACACACCCAAACTTAAATCGATGCTTGTCCTCAAGCGTCACAGACTCAAAAATAAAATAAAAACATGCATGAATGCAAACTACAAGAATGCAGCGATCCTCATCACGTTGACTAAACCAACCAACACATGACATCTCAACAAATGCAATTAGGCGACTAAAGATCAATCAAATCACGCAAGCTAACATACAACTAGAAACATGGTGTGTGTGAATGCTTAACAGATATGCTTCGAAACTAGATCAATTATCATAAATCAATTATCCTCAAGGCAATCACAAGATTATACAAAGAACATATTCTCGACACAAAATGACTTATAACACTTCAAGATCACTGGAGCTTCTTACGGAATCATGCTTTTATTCAACACAACAAAGAAATGCTTATTTGATCGTGCAATGAGTGAGGTCCACAAAAGACTTATGCAATGGTATCCATTTAGCGAGCGTTAGGTTAGCGGATCCCAGACTATAAAAGCCTTAGGTCACTAGGCACAAAGTCCCCTAAGAACTTAATAACTCGAATACCAAAGAGCTCACTCGTGATCAATTATGCATTAAACCATAATTTTTTTTTCTTTTTTTTTGTTCTTTTTTTTCTTTTTTTTTAATTTTCTGAGCAAGTGCATTTCGATCCATCTTGCTCAACCCTAGACTACTCGCATACAATACGAGCCGGCTACTAGCCATTTGACGCCTAGCCACAACTAGCAATGAATTCCAATTTTTACTTTAATTTTATCTGTTCATGCTTTTTATCATTAAGAGCCTATCATACATTCTAAGTATAAGCAATAGATTAACCTCAAAAACCATCAAACCATGACAAAAATCTAGTCCTTAAACATACTCTAAGACTTAGTGAAATTACAAGTGTTTCTAGCATGCATGCCATCCTAACAAGATTCAACATCACTCTAACGCTATCACTACACTCGCATCAATATCACATATCAACCGGTAAAGCAACACAAAAGGGATGATGGTATATGCATGAGCTAAATGACATGATAAATAAAGCTATAAAAAAACTATATGGCAAAAATATGCAACTATATGAACTAAACTAACATGAATATGCAACTACATGACACACACAAATATGTTCCTTAACTACGACCCCCAAAATTAAAATCTTCACTGTCCCCAGTGAAGGTAATAGGAACACAGGGTATACCTACTCAGAGAAATCATCATCATCATCACCCTTAGAGGGTGGAGTGTCATGAGGTGGATAAGCAGAGTCCTCACCAAAAACGGGCCACTGGATGTCAGCTTCAAGGCCTCTGAAAGCAGTCCTAAGCGCTAGGGTGAGCTCCTGCGCAAACCTACTATGCGACTCATACATCACATCCATCCTCCTGGAAAGTCCTCCTGGAAAGCCTCCTGTTTTGGACATCAACCATACCCGAACCATCTCCTCCCTGACCTCTGGAAGAACCTGCCTCCCCCTGAGCCTGACTAGGCCTAGCCATCGTAGCACCAGCTGCTGGACGTCCTCCTGGGAGATGATATCCCAAACCATGCTCCTCGAGTTCTCCACCCATCCACTCCTGCATCGCATTCAGCATTGATGAATCAATAGGAGCGGCAAACATCTACAACGGCTCATAAGAAGGCAAGTGGACTCCGACTGCCTTACACAGCTTCATGATAATAGAGGCATACAGGATGTTGTAATGTGTCCTCCCCCTCAAAAACTTCAAAATCCTTTGGTAGATGAACTCACCAAGGTCCACATAGTACTCCTCATTCAAAATCCCCCACAAAAACCTGGCTCTCTCAACTGTAACCTCATGTGCATGTGAAGAAGGCAAAATATTAGCACAAATAAAGGCATTCCATGCACGGGCATACCTGTTTATCGCAACAGCCGGGAAAGAACGATACTTGTTGGATCCCGTCTTAAACTTCCACACCGTGCCCGGCTGATAGAGAGTAGCAATAATCAAATCTGAGTCAAAATCCTCAAGGGTCTTCTCATTCCAATTCTCCTCCTGGGGCTTCCTTAGTCGCTGCCCAATAACACGGCGAATCGCCGCAGGCTGATAATCAACAGTAAACCCACGAACAACAGAATACCCATTCTTATCGGCCTTGGTGTTCACATAGAACTCGCGAACCACACTCATCGGGACCTCCTCAGGTGACTCCCAAAAAATCATCCAACCCTTCTCTGCAATCATCGGAAATAACTCACCATCCCTCCTCGATTGCAAAAACCCCATCTCCTTCAGAATCGGCTTAGTCAGAAGCCTAGCATACTCCTCCTCAGCAGCCCTATCCACCAATCGGGGCCTCGCAGCAGTACCCCTTGAAGAATCAACAGTCAAAATGGTGCTGCTGCTATCTACAGTTCTAGATCTCTTTGGTGCCATTGAAACTGAGAATAAGAGTTGTAGAGTTGTGGTTTGTGTGTAGGAAAGGGTTTGTAAGTTGAAAGTGTATTGGAGGTATATGGAGAGGTTGTGTATATATAGGGTAGGATTAAGGTTAGAATTAGATTAGGATTGGGTTGTGGCTAATTTGTAGGAAGAAAATCGTGGGTAGTGGGGTGTAGTGTTGTGGTTGTGTTTTTTTTGTGTTTTTCTATTTTTTTGATAAGCTAAAAACCAAATTTTCAAAACTCAGGTCCGCAGGCGGTCGCCTGGAACCGGCAGGCGGGCGCCTACCAACAAGCGGCCGCCTGGAACTTGCAGGCGGGCACCTGCAAGGTCCCTGGAAAAAAATATTTTTTCAGCTAGCTTTTTCTGATTTTTTTGGGTTTTTGGATAGAGTACTAAATTCTAAGGGTTCCTATGGTCTCATATCCTGGGTTGCCTCCCAAGAAGCGCTTCTTTTACGTTATTAGCTTGACATAGAGTAGTTCGATCAAGTTGACAATAAAACGACACTAACCACTTCTCGGTTTGCCGTATCCCCATAATAGTGCTTCAATCTCTGACCATTTACTTTGAATGCTTGGCCCAGATCGTTCTCAAAAATCTCCACCGCTCCATGTGGAAACACAGTTTTGACGATAAATGGTCCAGATCACCTTGATTTCAACTTTCCAGGAAAAAGTCGGAGACGAGAGTTGGATAGAAGAACTTTTTGCCCCGGCACCAATGACTTAGGAGATAGCTTCCTGTCGTGCCATCTTTTTACTTTTTCCTTGTACATCTTGTTGTTTTCGTACGCTTGAAGTCGAAATTCATCAAGTTCATTTAACTAAAGCATTCGCTTCTTCCCAGCTGCATCTAGATCAAGGTTTAACTTCTTCAATGCCCAATAAGCCTTATGCTCAAGCTCCGCAGGTAAATGACATCCCTTACCATAGAGAAGTTGAAATTGGGACATCCCAAGTGGAGTCTTGTATGTTGTTCTATAAGCCTAAACAGCTTCATCGAGCTTCAAAGACCAATCTTTCCTTGACGGACAAACAACTTTCTCTAGAATGCGCTTGATCTCTCTATTAGATACTTCATCTTGACCATTAGTTTGTGGATGATAGGCAGTAGCGATGTGATGATTCACATTGTAGCATTGCATCATAGAAGTGAACTTACGATTGCAGAAATGCGACCCTTCATCACTTATGATAACTCGTGGTGTTCCAAACCTTGTGAATATCTGCTTATGAAGAAAACTCAACACTACCTTTGCATCATTCGTCGGTAGATCCTTGACTTCTACCCATTTTGAGACATAATCGACTATTAGCAAGATGTACTGATTATTGTATGACGAGATAAATGGTCCCATGAAATCGATTCCCCAAACATCGAAGACCTCTACTTCAAGCATCACATTTAAAGGCATCTAATCCTTTCTAGTATGATTCCCAACTCTTTGACAACGATCACACCTTAAAATGAACTGATGTGCATCCTTAAACAACATGAGCCAGAAAAAACCTGCTTGAAGAATACGAGCTGCTGTCTTTTCACCACCATAATATCCACCATAAACTGTGGAATGACAGTCTCGTAATATCCCCTCCGTCTCACAGAATGGGATACATCTTCTGCTGATATGGTCAGCTCCTTGCCTAAATAAATATGGTTCATCCCACATGTACCACTTCACCTCATGCATAAACTTCTTCTTTTGAGCCGCATTCATATTAGGAGGCATTATATTGCTAACAAGATAGTTCACAATGTCTGCGAACCATGGCTCTTCCTCCTGGACTGCGAATAACTGCTCTCCGGAAAGATTCATTGATCAATGTCTTATTATGTGAAGTAGAATCGGGATTCTCCAATCTAGAGAGATGGTCAGCTACTTGATTTTCAGTACCTTTTTGATCCTTGATCTCCAACTCAAATTCCTGTAGCAAGAGCACCCAACGAATAAGTCTAGGCTTCGAATCCTTCTTTGAAACCAGATAGCGAATGGCAGTGTCATCAGTGAACACTGTCACCTTTGTCCCAAGTAGATAAGATCGAAATTTTTCGAAGCCAAAAACTATAGCCAAGAGCTCCTTCTCAGTAGTGGTGTAGTTCATTTGAGCTCCATTTAGCATCTTACTAGCATAGTAGACCACATGAAAGATATTATTCTTACGCTGCCCAAGAACTGCTCCCACTGTATAATCACTTGCATCACACATCATCTCAAAAGTTTCTCTCCAATCAGGTGCCGTAATAACTGGTGCAGTTATTAAACTCTTCTTAAAGTCTCGAATTCTTCCAAGCATTCATCATCAAATTTGAAAGGCATATCTTTCTCGAGCAAGTTGCACAACGGCTTAGATATCTTAGAGAAGTCCTTGATGAAACGCCGATAAAAACCCGCATGACCAAGAAAACTACGGATTCCTTTAACAAATTTAGGTGGCGGAAGACTTTCAATGACCCCCACCTTGGCTTTATCCACCTCAAGGCCCTTTCTAGAGACCTTATGCCAAAGAATGATGCCTTGTTGCACCATGAAGTGACATTTTTCCCAATTGAGCACTAGATTGGTTTCCACACACCTTTTTAGCACCAAACGGAGATTATTCAAACATTCATCAAATGAATGTCCAAAGACGGAGAAGTCATCCATGAACACTTCAACATTATTTCCAATCATATCAGAGAATATGGCCATCATGCATTTCTGAAAAGTGGCAGGTGCGTCACATAAGCCAAAAAAAACTCTACGAAAAGAAAACGTGCCAAATGGACAAGTAAAAGTAGTATTTTCTTGATCTTCCGGTGCAATGCAAATCTGATTATAGCCTAGATAGCCATCCAGAAGACAATAATACTCATGACCAGACAACCTTCAAGCATCTGATCAACAAATGGAAGAGGGAAGTGATCCTTCCTCGTGGCTTTATTCAACTTCCTATAGTCCATGCATACCCTCCATCCTGTGACTGTTTGAGTGGGGATGAGCTCATTCTTCTCATTTCCTACCACAGTTATACCTCATTTCTTAGGTACATATTGCAAAGGGCTCACCCAAGACCTGTCAGAAATAGGATATATGATTCCTGCATCCAGCCACTTTAGAATTTCTTTCTTCACCACTTCTTTCATGATAGGATTAAGTCTTCGCCGTTGCTCAATAGTCGGCTTGCTACCTTCCTCTAGCAGAATTTTATACATGCAGTACGAAGGGCTGATCCCTTTTGTATCTGCTATAGTCCATTCGATGGCCGATTTGAATTCTCTCAAGATCCTCAAGACCTTGTCCTTATCACTACCTGAAAGGTCAGATGCAATAATAACAGGAAAAGTAGATGCATCACCTAAAAAAGCATACCTCAAGTGTTCAGGCAATGGTTTAAGCTCCAAAGTAGGAGCTTCCTCAATAGATGGTTTGAGCTTTCCCTCAACATTCTTGAGATCAGTATTACCAAGAGATTCAAATGGCATGTCTAGATTTTGTTTCAAAGGAGAAGCATTTAGATATTGTAACTGCTCATTGCCTTCCTCATCATCAATGTCAAATTCCCCCAATAAGGTTTTTTTAAGGCATCAGACCTTAGCACATGATCAAGTTCTGAAGTAATTGCAGAATCAATCAAATCCACCTTGAAGCACTCCTCATCTTCTATAGTGAATTTCATCGCATTGAATACATTGAATGTTATATCCTGATCTTGCACCCTCATTGTAAGTTCACCTTTTTGCACATCTATCAAGGTACGACCTATAGCCAAGAATGGTCTTCCCAAGATTATGGGAATCTTCTTATCTTCCTCAAAATCCAGAATGACAAAGTCTGCAGGAAAGATGAGCTTGTCCACCTTTACTAACACGTCCTCCACAATGCCTCGTGGGTATGTAATAGAACGATCAGCCAATTGTAGAGACATGTAGGTGGCCTTCGGATCAGGAAAATTCAGCTTTTTGAAGATAGACAATGGCATCAGATTGATGCTTGCTCCCAAATCACAAAGGAACTTGTCGAATGACAACTTGCCAATGGTACAAGGAATGGTGAAGCTACCTGGATCCTTAAGCTTTAGAGGAAACTTTTGTTACAGCACAGAACTGCACTCTTCCATCAGATCAACGGTATCAAGATCATCCAGTTTCACCTTCCTTGAAAGAATACCTTTCATGAATTTCGCATAACTAGGCATTTGCTCTAGAGCCTCAACAAAAGGTATGTTGATGTGATGTTTCTTGAACACCTCCAGAAACTTACCAAATTGCTTATCCAGCTTTTGTTTTTGTAATCTCTTAGGAAAAGGTGGTGGATGATAGAGTTATTTCTCCCCTGTATTACCCTCAGGCAGAGTGTGTTCAATAGTAGTCTTCCTCGATTCACCCTCTTTCTCCTTGTGCTTTTCTTCTTCATCTATAACTTTAGCTTCTCCATCCTTTGCTTTTTTAGCTTCAGCAACTTTTCCACACCTTAAAGTGACAGCTTTGACTTGCTCCTTAGCTTCCTTCCTGCCTGACACTTTAGTATCGTCGGAAAGTGTGCCAGGTTGACGATTGAGCAAGGCATTGGCTATTTAACCGATTTGATTCTCCAAGGTCTTGATAGAAATAGCCTGACTTTTGCACAACAGCTTTAGCTCCTCGAAATCAGCACTAGAAGGTGGAGCAGCACCTCCTTGCTGAGGATATAATTGCCTTTGAGCATACTGCTGAGGTTGCTAGAATCCAGGTGGATTAAACTGTTTACTTACAGCTTGCTAATATGGTTGCTGAACAGCATTCTGATTGTTGTCCAGCTGAAATTGGGATGATTTTTGTTATTAGGATGATAAGTAGCTGGCATAGGTTGCTGCGGTCGCTGATAATTGTTCACATACTGAACAGATTCATTAACAATATAACACGGATCCGAAGCATGAGAGCCTGAACAAAGCTCACAGAAAATAGCTATTTGATTGACTCCATAGTTGGCTAAAGAATCGACACTCATAGACAGCGCTTGGAGCTGCGCTGCAATAGCTGTAGTTGCATCAACTTCCAGAATACCTGCTACCTTCCCAGGCATTATCATTTGAGTTGGGTTTCGATACTCATTTGCAGCCATAGTTTCAATGAGATTATAGGCCTCAATATAGTTTTTGGCCCACAAGGCGCCTCCAGAAGCTGCATCGAGCATGGGCCGAGATTGGGCCCCCAAACCATTGTAGAACCTAGTGATCACCATATATTCGGGCATTCCATGATGTGGAAACTTTCTCAATATCTCCTTATAGCGCTCCCAAGCTTCGCACATAGATTCTGTTGGTTGTTGCGCAAACTGAGTAAGAGCACTCCTCATAGCTACAGTCTTAGCCATTGGATAGAACTTCACCAGAAACTTTTGCGCAAGATCTTCCCAAGTAGTGATGGACCCAGCTGGTAAAGAATGTAACCAACCCTTAGCTTTATCCCTCAGAGAGAATGGGAAAAGCCTCGGCTTGATAGCCTCATCAGTAACACCATTATATTTGAGAGTACAACAGATCTCGACAAAGTTCCTGATATGCATGTTGGGATCTTCAGTCGCAGCACCTCCGAAAGAAACAGAATTCTGCACCGTCTGAATAGTGCCCGACTTGATTTCGAAAGTATTGGCCTGAATAGCCGGATGAATGATGCTTGACTTGATGTCATCAATTTTAGGCCGAGAAAAGTCCATAAGAGCTGGATCTGCTGGAACTATACGATCACCCATTATTACAAGTTCTTTCTTTTCACTATCTTTATCTGAATCTTCAAAATCTAACTTCTCCGGAATATCAATAAGTGAATCTGTCTCCTCAGCCGTATCTAGAGTCCTCTTGCGAGTGCGAGAACGTGTTTGCATAAACACTCGCTAGAGTACCTGAAACACAACCGAAAACAGTAAGTAACAAGTCTTAATCAATGAGTCCGAATGACCACTGATGGCAAGTACATAAACTTAACAAATTAACACCGAGTCCCCGGTAGCAGCGCCAAAAACTTGTTAGGCACAAAGCATGCGCTAATAATTAACGCAAGTATAAGTGTTTGCAAGTAATATAGAATGATTTCTAGTTCGTTCCCACAGAGACTCTGATTAATTATATTTAATTAACACTTACTCACCAATGTATGATTACTCTTCAATGTCAAGACAATAACACTTAAGGTTGATTAACTAATTATTAACTATGAGAATTAATCACTTAAATTAACACTTAAATTAACAATATTAAAACACATGAGATCATAACTTCATTACTACTTCATCCAATAGTTATTGTTATTACCCTGCATGTACCGGTGATGATATTAATCGAACAACACGAAAGTGATAAAAGCTAACTTTCGTTGCACAAATACCATTCTACCAAGCATCCACAACTAAGATAGAAGTTGAATAGGCAACAATTATGTTGAGACCCTCTATGTCTACAGAATTTGACAATATAACGATTTAAGAACAAGTTATTCATTATGATTACACAAGGCAAGTAAAATGGTTAGAGTTACCCACTAATCATGCATACAATACATGAACCTATGCTAGCATGGCAAGTTCTAAATCTCAAGATTCACTGTCGCTTCATAAGAAATTAACAAGCTATCTTATATGTTCGCGATGCACATAGGACGAATAAGCACAACCTATGCTAGATATCATACAATCATCACATACCAAGTTATTAAACAATTAACTAAAGAAATCCATAGTAAATCCGCTACGACCCCATGATCACGATTAGCCCATGATAGAACTCATCGTCATCATGGGTTCATATGAAAACATGATAATAACACAACGATATAAACTAATAAAAATACTTAATAAAAACAGAGTATGTCACAAGAGTATTAAGGTTCAAAGTAAAGAAAACTAGCATCCACTGTTACAACAAATTAAAAAAAACACAAGATAACGTATGCTTCCTCTTCTTCGTTATTGTGTGCTAAAACGGTCTTCTTAATCTTCTCTCCTTGTTACTTGCTCCTTGGTTGTTACTTGTTGTGAAAACGTCTCCCAAGATTACTTATATAAGAGTGCACAAGAAACAGCGCCGTTAGAAGCCCAATAAAAGTCAAATTAGAAAATCCAGAATCTGAAAATCTGACCCCAGGCGGCTGCCTCCAATCCCACGCGGGCACCTGCTCTCTAGGCGGTCGCCTGCAGTCTCCAGGCGGGCGCATGCACACCTTCTGGAAAATTCCACTTTTTGCTTATGATTTTGATGATTTCTTCGCACAATTCCCCGCAACTGGTTCCAAGTACTTCCCTAGGCTTATTATGATGAAATCCCCCTAATTACGCAAGTTATACCCTGAAATGCAAAAACACTAGAAAAATGCATCAAATACACAAAATACTTGATTTCAATACATCAATTCAAGCCATTAATTCTAAGTGGTATAAAATGCCACTTATCAATGACAACTAAAGATCAAGGAATTCTTAACAATGATTCTGAATGGAAATTAATACGTGAAGCACCTTTTCGTCGCAGGAAGATATTTACCATGAAGATTTAAGACCAAAGAAAATTTAATTGCGAATAAATAGTCAAACGTGTTCTTCAAGAAATTGTGAGGTTCTCTAACTTGAGTAAATAAGTTATGGTGAATTTAATACCCATAACCGGGCCAGTGACGAAAGTTCGATACGGGAACATAAGTGGAGATGAAGTAGTGGTTATTCGACTAAGAAATAATGATCTGATGATTGAGTTTTCACCAGATTATGATGATGATAATTAAGACCATGCGTGATTATTAAAAGATAAACAGATTAGTTAATGAAATTGAGTGTGTATCGTCAAAGATAGAGGATTTGTGTGATTATTTGAAGGATGCAGTATAATTCTTAAAATTAACTATACACAATTAGTAATGGCAAGAAATAAGTTAAAAGAATCGCGAAATAAAATTTTTGAGAAACAATAAGATAATTTTAAGTTCATTAATAATATTTAGTAATATTCTGAAAGGATTGAGAAAAGGTATGGTGATATTAATCATTGTTGGTTTAAGACCTTAGTCCAATTCAAAAGATATATGTTATGCCAGTTAATAGTACATATGCTGATCAAAATGATATATTTTAAATTATGGTGAATTGATGAGTTTGGTGGATGGAAGTGGATCGATATGCTTGTGAATGGTTTGGTTGGTTGATGGTGTCGGCTTGAGTCCGACTGGTAGTCGATAATATAGGGGAAGTGCTACCCAAATTTTTAGAATTACCCTACTTTTAAGGATAAAAAGTATACTTTCATATGTTATTGAGATTCCCATTGGTACCCCAAATGATTACGATCTCGGTTCTTGAGAAAGATTGTTATGACCAAACCGAATTTATATAATTGGTCTTTGATTCCAGTTAGCTAGTCAGTACTTGGTTTAATTGATCAGTTAAAAGAGTTAATTGATTAACTTTACCAACTAATGGTTAGTTAAATGGCGATCGATTCCAATTAGATTAAGTCAAACTTTGACATGATTTTCAGATCCGAAATCCAAGCAATTAGGAATTTGAAGGAAGTAATGGCATTAGCAGAAATCAAAAGTTTAGTAGAATTAGAGCGATGTTACTGCAAGTTTGTGGGGGATTGTATCTAGATGAATATGCCCTTTGCAATAAATAAGAAGAACAAAAAGTTATGGGTACATGCTAGTGAAAAGAACATTTTCAAGAATTAAAGATACAAGATAGAGCAAAGAAATGTCACTATCTGTAATAATACTCCATGAAGGATGTGAATGTATATCCAAGTAGAATGACGATATAATGGAAGTTACTATAAAATACCGGAAAACTCGTGAGTACAAGTATTTGATGTGGGACAGAGGCTGACAAAGTCCGCATGTAAGCTAGGGAAAAAGAAGCATCGATTATGTAGAAAAGAATATATATAACTTTCACAAACCCCCGATAATTAGAAACATATCTCCAATTCAATAGAGTTAAATGTGAGATAGGGAATAGTGAGAATTAATCAGAAGTAAAAGTGTGTGATCAGTGGTGATTTGGGTAATGCTAAGAAGATAGCTGTCAATGGGTTTTGATGATGCTGTTGGTAAGAAATTTAATGTTTACAAACAAAAGCCTTCGTTCCAATGTTAACTCCAAAAATGGCTAATCCAATAATGAACAGATTAGTATTATCAAGAAAAAGAGATTCCTTATGTTTAAAAGAGATAATGAATGATGAGAATGGAGAACTAATTAAGAAAAGAAGTGGAATCAAAAGGATGATAAAGAAATTTTATAAAATAGTCCAGGATATAAGCAAGTTGTGAACGTCAGCAGTGCCATAACTGATATGAGAATAAAGTGAAATGCCGATAATTAGAGATAGGAATTTCATTCAAAGAATGCGTATAACCAGGGAAGATTAAACAAAGGTATTGGTGGCAAATGTATGCCTTTTCTGGCACCCTATAGGTACCGTATGGTTGCGTGATACCAGTGCTGCTTCGTGACTGATCATCATGAACGGCATGAAATATTATTGGTTCCAATCTAAACTGTTGTTTCTAAATTGTTTTAATAATCATAGAATAAATGATTTATCAACTGATCCTGTTTTGAATAAAAGGTGAAATGCAGTTTTGATTCACCTCCCGATTTGCGCTAATACTTACTTTGTTGTTAAATATCAGAGGTGGTATTAGTATAGATGATTGATGTTGACTTCAGCATGAGATGTTTCGTACTGATATCAAATTTGATATGACAACTAAATGAGGTTTAGTATCAAGAGTTTAGTCATGAAAGGGAAGGAAATGTAAGTAATTATTGTGACGGTCTCAACCCCGGGGTCAGGAGTTGACGTCACCCAACACAAATACCAAAATATAAATGACAAGATTATTATTAATATATACTAACTCGACCCCGAACCAAGATCCGATCCAGGTTCTCAGTATTACAAACAATTTATTCAAAAGTCTGACACACTTTAACTTTTTTCAGCAAGTCATCAGACCGCATGTGGCCTGACAAACACTACCTCTGAGGAGCGGGGTCCTGAAGGGGCGGAAACACGGGTCTGTCTGACTGGTCTTCTAAGCATCTGTGACATATATACATAACAGGTTGCAAGGGTGAGCATAATCGCTCAACTGTACCAACATTTGAATAACAGGATAAAAACAGTAACGTAAACAATAACAGGAACAGAGCTATAATCATGGTAACAGTATAATATAATGAAAATCTGAGATAACTGGATATCACTGACTAGCATGCTTTATCAAAACAACATAGTAGTGTGTTGTGTAAGTACCAGAGTCCTATTCTAGCATGCTATTTACATTTATAAAACCGTTGTATCAACTACTTATACCCTTACGGGAATCACAAATCCAAATCAGATACGTAACAGATATGTGCAGACAGCTGATCAGGCTATTAACACCAGACGGCTCTAACTGTCATCCCATTTACTTGTTTCGGAACTCAGAAACTAGCTAGGTCTCTGACCTGCTGGACTAATCGGTTATAATTTGCGCACAACCGAATTAGCCTTTTATGCCACCTCAATAGGCCTACTCTGGCCCCAATGTATCCCATATCTGATCGTTTTATCCAGTTTTTAAAACACTTGTACCTATCTCATTTCAAAACCATTCATTTTACCAGTACACATAAAATCCAGTTCGCAAATCGTTTCATTCGAGATAGGTACCTTTCGAAGTTACTTTTCCCCAAAACAGGTTTGAAAACAGTGATTTATAACTACAGGGGATACGTAACTTAAAACGTTTCTGTTCCATTACAAGAATAAAACATTTTGCTATTCATACGTACTAAACCATAAACAAATAGTCAGGGATACTTTCCTTGCAACGCTTTACACAATCCTAAGTAGCTTTCACGCTGACTTCGGTCCTGGTGAAATTCGACTGGTATCTACATCTATAGAGTACTCTAATCAGTTATACCGACATGCTTGATATCCTCAAATCCTAATAAACCAATCCAATAACCCGACTCGTATAGCTATTATACACATAATCACGTATAATATAGATAAGTATGTTTTAAAATAATTTTTTTTAGAAAATTTTGGCAGCAACTCCTTTGTTTATAAGCCTACCCGTCGACTAAAATCGACGTCAACAATCACAATAATTCACAATCTCGTCACAACATCAATGCCACAATCTCATAATTATTTTCGTACAATTCCTAAAATATAATTTATTTTGGAAAGAACATTTTATTTATTTATAAAATTTAAGACTCAGAACATCGTCATCACCGTCCACCAGTGACTCACCGAAGTTCATCGTCAACGACGGTACAATTTATTGGCGCCCGATATAATACGGGTTCCCAAATAAATTATGCCGATTTAAATAATTTCCCGCAATGAAATCTTTTATTTCACGAAAATTACTCAAAAATTTCCTACAATACAAAAATTATAATTAAAAATCCGCACAGTCCAAACCAAAAGCACATAGGTGGCCCAACAAGGCCTAAACCAAAAACCCAACTGCTTAAACAGTCCCAACAGTGAATGCCCAATAACAAAGCCCAAATGCAAAGCCTATCAACATGAAACCCACGAAACCAAGCCCGAACCAAAACACACATCCGCACAACATTGCACAGCCACCACACGCGCCACCGCACGCCACACACACACACACACACGATTCACCCACCCACCCACACACACACACTGATACACACATAATCGAACATACACACAAACACATACATAATCATATGCATGTATATATATGAGTAATATAGAAATCGAACCAGCCAAGCTACAAATAAGCGGCGGCTCACCGGAGAAATAGCCGGAAAATGAGTGGAAGATGAACAGATTCCAGGGAAGCAAAAATAGAAGGAAGAAATAAGAGAGCCGAGAGAGAAAATGAGAGATTGGGAGGGAGAGACGTGAGAGAGATGAAGAGAGAAGGAGAGAGACGAGTGCAGGGGGTGGGGGTATGGTTTGTTTATTATTATTTTTTTCAATTCATAAGCACCTGACACGTATCAACAAATGAACGAGAATTAAACACGTGTCCTGCAATAGCACTTTGCCCCGAAAATTTGAAATTAACGAATTGAGGTGTACCAAAAATGATTTCAGAAAATTACGGAACTAATCTCAAAATGTCATAAATATCCCGAAGTTTACGAAAACATAAATTTCAAAATTTTAAAACAATTCTTAAGGTGCACTTTATACCCGCTTTTTAATAATCAAACAAAACGACGCGCGGGTAAAACAAATCCCGAAAATTTCCAAAATAATTTTAAAATTCTCAGAATAATACGAACTTAATAAAATATGAGTTTCATGATTTTTGAAGATTTTTGGAATTAAATATGGATTTTACAAATAAACACAATCCGAAAATCATTTAAAAATAAATAATTAGTGAAATATTGATTTCTCAATTTTATAAAGTCCTAAAAATAATTATTGAAATTATAAAAATATAAAACCAATTTGAGAAACACTCCAAATATTTATATAATTAAAACTGAAATAACATCACTTTTACAAGCGAAATAAAATCATATAACTCACTAATAAATCGCACAATCCAATCCTCATATCAACATATCACAAATAAATAAATAACAATCAATAATTACTGCCAAAATCAATACACACATTTATTTAATTATTTATACCTTTATTACACTTTGAAAATATTAAAAAATAAAAGATTATACACGAGTCATTATATCCTTTCCCCCTTAAAAAGATTTTATCCCCAGAATCTGACTTAGCTAAAAAAATGAGGATATTTATCAAGCATGTCTGACTCTAATTCCCAAGTAGACTCTTCTACTCGAGGATTTCCCCACAAGACTTTCACTATAGGGATCGACTTATTCCTAAGGACTCGCTCTTTACGGTCTAGGATTTGGATCGGTTGTTCCACATATGATAAATCTCGCTGAAGGTCAATCGATTCATATTCTATGACTTGATTCAAACTAGGGATATATGGCTTCAACATAGATACGTGGAACACATTGTGAATGTGCTGCCAATGCGGTGGTAACGCTATCTCGTAAGCAACCTTTCCCACATTCTTCAAAATCTAAAAGGGTCCTATAAATCTGGGGCTAAGCTTACCTTTTTGACCAAATCGTACTAACCCTTTCCAAGGTGATACCTTTAGTAACACCAGAGCTCCTATCTCGAAGTTCATATCTTTTCTATACAAATTTGCATTCTTTCTCTGTTTATCTTGGGCTGCTTCTAACCTTTTCTGAATCAATACTATTACATCTCTGGTTTGCTGAACCAACTCGGGACCTATCACTTTCTTCTCTCCTACTTCATCCCAATACAACGGCTACACTTACATCCATACAAAGCTTCATAAGGAGGCATCCCGATACTGGCATGGTAACTGTTATTATATGAGAACTCAATCAAAGGTAGGTGTTCATCCCAATTACCCTTAAAATCCAAAACACAGACTCTCAACATATCCTCTATGATCTGAATCGTTCTTTCACTTTGGTCGTCTGTCTGAGGATGATAATCGGTGCTCATATTCAACTTTGTTCTTAGGCACTCTTGGAATTTAGTCCAAAACCTGGAATTGAATCTCGGGTCTCGATCTGACACTATAGACACAGGCACTCCATGTTTGGTAACTATCTCATCCAAGTATAACTTAACTAATTTTTCCAACTATTACCTTTCATTGATCAGAAGAAAATGCGCTGACTTGGTCATTCTATCAATGATTACCCAAATAGCGTTGTGATTTGCTCTCGTCCTTGGTAATCCCATTACAAAATCCATAGCAATCTCTTCCCACTTCCATTGAGGAATCTCCAAAGGTTGTAACAATCTACTAGGTCGTTGATGCTCCGCATTCACTATTTGACATACGTGACACTTCCTAACCCAATTAACAATAACTTTCTTCATTCTTGGCCACCAAAAGTTTCTCTTCAAGTCTTGGTACATCTTGGTACTACCAGGGTGGATAGAAAACCTAGAGTTGTGCGCTTTATGTAATACTTCATTCTTCAGTTCTATTACATTAGGAATCCAAACTCTGGATGAAAATCTATAGAAACCTTGGTTATCCTTGTGAGTACACAACTCTTCTCCCATTAAAGTATCCAACTCTTGTTCCATAACTCCTTCTTGACACCTTCTGATCTTTTCCAACAATGCCGGCTGGAAGGTAACTTCATATAGTTGCTCCTGACTTTTACTAGGTACTCGAACTTCAATCTCCATTTTTTCCAAGTCTTGTGCTAGTTCGACCGCAATCCGAACCATATTCAATTTCTCCTTCCTGCTCAAGGCATCAGCCACCACATTGGCTTTACCTGGGTGATAATTAATCGAACAATCGTAGTCCTTAATCAATTCCAACCACCTTCTCTATCTCATGTTCAAATCCTTTTACGTGAATATGTACTTCAAGCTCTTATGATCCGTATAAATATCGCATTTCTCTTCATATAAATAATGATGCCATAACTTTAGAGGAAACACTATAGCTGCTAACTCAAGGTCATGAACTGGATATTTCTGCTCGTGAGGCTTTAGTTGTCTGGAGGCATAAGCAATGACTTTGTCATGTTGCATTAATACAGAACCTAATACTTTCAAAGAAGCGTTGCTATAGATAACAAAGTTTCTCGTCTCATCTGGAAATGCTAATACAGGAGCTGTCACTAATCTCCTTTTCAACTCCTGGAAACTTTCCTCACACTTTTCCGTCCAAATGAACTTCTCATTCTTCCTGGTCAACTTGGTTAATGGGGATGCAATTTTCGATAAATCTTTCACAAATATTTGATAATATCCAGCTAATCCAAGAAAACTTCTTATTTCCATCGGAGTCTTCGGTTGCTCCCACTTAGATACGGCTTCAATCTTTACTGGGTCTACTTTGATACCTTCCTTACTCACCACATGTCCAAGAAACTGTACCTCTGTCAGCTAAAACTCACACTTGGAGAACTTTGCATATAATTCCTTTTCTCTCAACTTCTCAAGGGCAATTCGTAGATGCGTTGCGTGATCTTCTGGATTCTTTGAATATATGAGGATGTCATCAATAAATATAATAACAAACTTATCCGGATACTCCTTATACACCCTATTCATTAGATCCATAAAAGTCGCTGGCATATTTGTCAATCCAAACGACATCACTAGAAAGTCATAATGGTCATACCTTGTTCTGAATGCAGTCTTGAGGATATCTTCGGGCTTTATCTTTAGTTGATGGTAGCCAGACCATAAATCAATTTTTGAGAAGTAACCCGCCCCCTTAAGCTGATCAAACAAATCGTCGATGCGTGGTAAATGATACTTGTTCTTTATTGTCAACTTGTTCAGCTCTCTGTAATCAATGCACAATCTCATGCTTCCATCCTTTTTCTTTATAAATAATACTGGAGCACCCCACGGAGAAACACTGGGTCGAATAACTCCCTTATCCAATAATTCCTGAAGTTGTTTGGCCAATTCTTTCATTTCCATTGGGGTCATCCTGTATGGAGCTTTGGAAACTGGTTCAGCTCCAGGTATCAAATCAATAGAGAACTCTATCTCTCTATCAGGTGGTAATCCTGGTAACTCTTCTGGGAAGACGTCAGGGAATTCTCTCACTATGGGAATCTCATCCAAAGTAGGGGTCTCTTTCTTCGTATCCATCACGTGAGCCAAATATGCCTCACAACCTTGCCATAACAATCTCTTTGCTTGCATTACTGAAAGGAACTTTTTATCCTGCCTCTGTCCTTGGTAGCTGATTCTTTTATTATCTGGGGTATATATAACAACTCTCTTTTTCTTACAGTCAATATTTTCCTTATATAGAGACAACCAATCCATGCCTAGAATAACATCAAAGTCCCCCAACTCGAAAGGTATTAGGTCAACAGGGAACATGTATCCTAAAATCTCTAGGGAGCATTTAGGACAAAATTGACTTACGGGCACTTTATCTTTATTAGCCACTTCTTTGGTCAAAGGTTCCTCTAAGTCTTCCAAAATTAATTGCATTTTATTCACACAATTCACATATATAAAAGATTTGGATGCTCTCGAATCAAACAAAACGTTAACAGGTACAGAATTAAGAGAAAGCATACCTGCAACCACATCGGAATCATGAGCTGGAGATTTCTTGGTCATCTTAAAGGTCCTAGCTCTAGCAGTACTGGTTGCTGGTCCTTGGGACACGCTTCTTCCAACATTACCTTGGGTCACCGACTTGCAATTCCTAGCTATATGTCCCACTTTGCCGCAACTAAAACAAGTTACTCCTTGAGTCTCAGACTTACACTCCGTGGAATAATGACCCTTCTGGCCATACTTAAAATAGTTGATATTTTCTTGGCACTGGCCACTGTGCTTCCTCCCACATGTCTTACAATCAACCACTGGCTTACTAACTCTTGTCGGGGTAGAGTTAATTGAAGTAGTACTGGGTCTAGCCTGGGGGAAATTCTGCCTCTGGAACTTCTTATTCTTATTCTTTACAAACCAACGCTGGAACTTCTGACTTGTTATTCCTGATTATGACCCAGCAGGTCCACTTTCAAACTTCCTCTTCTTCTCACCCTGCTCCTTTGCAGCTAACCTTCGATCACTTTCTATCACTAGGGCATCCTGGACTACCGAAGTATATGTTTTGAGTTGTAAAGCTACAACTCCACTTCTTATTTCTGGCTTCAACCCTTGTTGAAACCGTTTCGCTCATTGAGCTTCCGTACTCACATGTTCCGGTGCTATACGGACCAACTCCATAAACTCCGCTTCATACTCCATAACAATCCTATCTCTTTGTTTCAATTCCAAAATTTCCATCTCCATCTGACTCTGGAGACAGTCCAGAAAGTATTTCTCCAAAAACAGCTATGTGAATCTGGCCCATAGAACAGGACCTTCTCCTTCTAGGGCTCGTGTAGATTCCCACTAATAATTCGAATCATTCTTCAGAAAATAATTAGCATAATCCGTCTTTAAATCCTTACTCACCTTGGTGAGCGCAAACGCCTTTTCCATCTCCTTTGACCATATCCTGGCAGCAACAGGATCTACCTCTCCTTTAAACTCTAGGGGCTTCACTTCCTGGAAAGACTTAAAACTAACACCCTGATTTGTCCCCCTCATCTCATGGTGCTGCTGGATTTGCAGTTGCTGCTGTTGGATTTGCTGCTGTTGTTTTGTATGAGCTATTGTTGTTATTGTTGTTGTTGTTGTAATTGTTGTTGTTGTTGTTGTTGCTATAATTGTTGTTGCTGCTGCAGGAATTGTGGTTGCTGTTGGGCCAGCTGTGTAGACTGCTGATGCAACAAGTTCATCAATTCATTCATGGAAGGATCCCCAGCAGATCCGTTACTGGGTTGAGAGTTCTTCTTTAGTGGCATCTCCTGAAACATAATAGTCATATATAAGAAATTGGATTGCTCCAAGCAGTTTATATTTATGCATCAGGAGAGCGTTGCCACTAAGACAATATCATCATCCCCAGTTTAATTGGATCCATCCTGAGTGAATGATCATAATCTAAAAATACCACTAACAGAAGCAAAAATAATAGTAACAACAATAATAGCAACGCACAAATATATATAAAACTGAACAATGAAATACAGAATCTATAATACAATAACCAGCAGGAATCAAACTAGTACAACTTAAATCCAACTGAAAGAAAACCATCCAAATACACATCAAAACTGGCTGTCATAGCAGCCTCCGCCTACTACAGACTATCACAACATAATGTACATATACAAAGAAAACAACTACAGAACTCCTGGAAGCCAACTCTGAGCTCTGTATCTCTCTGCTGCAATCCTGGTCTAACCACTACCACTGCCACCGATGGAACCTAGCTCAAACACTAGCCAGTTCACTAGGTCCTGATACTGCACAGCCCTGAACTATGAGCTAATGAAACGGTCAATGGATCTAGCCCTGTCAACAGCCATCTGGGTCAATGATCGCACACGGGCCTGCACCTCAGGGGAAGGGGCAGGGATGCCCTGGAAAGGTGCAACAGGTATCTGATCAAGCTGGGCAGCCAAATCCGTACTCTGCTCTCTGATAAAAGAGGTGTTCACCGCTCGGTGAACATGGTAAGGGATCGGTGAAGAAGTACCACTAGGGGCCACACGAGGTACTGGAGGTCTCGACGAGGAGGAACTGGGACCACATCCAGGAGGAAAATCCCTAACAGCAGACACAGACCTACGTACCCATCGGGGACGAGTACAAGGTCCAGGGATGTCTCTCAGTACAAAGGAAGGAACTGGCGGAGGAGGCATAGGGGTCTCCTCAGCAACAACATCCAGGGTCCTCTCAGAATCGAAACTATCCGGGTTAGAGAGATTCTCCCGAGATGGAGAACTCAAAATCACAATAGGCCACTGCCAACATAACAAATATATACAGGGAAGACACAACCAGCTCAAGGCAATTCTATCAAAACATTTAATAGATGCCAGGGTAACGCCATCGGAACCCTAGACTGACTCTAAATGTTTTTTCCTCTATATGAGTTGCTGACTCACACCTTAAGACTCACTTTAACACCTATTCGACACAATCCCTAACCTGGATCAGGGACTTGAACCTGTAGCTCTAATACCCACTGTGATGGCCTCAACCCCGGGGGGAGGAGTTAACACCCAACACAAATACCAAAATATAAACGACAAGATTATTATTAATATATACTAACTCGACCCTGAACCAAGATCCGATCCAGGTTCAAGTATGATTCAGGTTCTCAGTATTACATACCATTTATTCAAAAGTCTGACACACTCTAACTTTATTCAGCAACTCATCAGACCGCATGTGGCCTGAAAAACACTACCTCTGAGGAGCCGGGTCCTGAAGGGGCGGAAACACGGGTCTGTCTGACTGGTCTTCTAAGCATCTGTGACATATATACATAACAGGTTGCAAGGATGAGCATAATCACTCAGCAGTACCAACATATGAATAACATGATAAAAATAGTAACGTAAACAATAACAGGAACAGAGCCATAATCATGGTAACAGTATAATATAATGAAAATCTGAGATAAATGGATATCACTGACTAGCATGCTTTATCAAAACAACATACTAGTGTGTTGTGTAAGTACCATAGTCTAATTTTAGCATGCTATTCACATTTATAAAACCGTTGTATCAACTACTTATACCCTTACGGGAATCACAAATCCAAATCAGATACGTATCCCATATCTGATCATTTTATCCAGTTTTCAAAACACTTGTACCTATCTCATATCAAAACCATTCATTTTACCAGCACACATATAAAATCCAGTTCGCAAATCGTTTCATTCGAGAGAGGTACCTTTCGAAGTTACTTTCCCCAAAACAGGTTTGAAAACAGTGATTTATAATTATAGGGGATACGTAACTTAAAATGTTTCTGTTCCATTACAAGAATAAAAAATTTAGCTATTCATACGTACTGGAACCATAAAAGAATGGTCAGGCGTACTTGCCTTACAACTCTTTAGAAAATCCTAAGTAGTTTTCACGTTGAATTCAGTCTCGGTGAAACTCGACTAGGATCTACAAATACAGAGTACCCTAATCAGTTATACCGACATGCTTAATATCCTCAAATCCTAATACCCAATCCGATAACCCGACTCGTATAACTATTATACACATAATCACGTATGATATAGATAAGTACATTTAAAAATAAATTTTTTTAGAAAATTTTGGCAGCAACTCCTTCGTTTATAAGCCTACCCGTCGACTACAATCGACGTCAACAATCACAACAATTCACAATCTCGTCACAATATCAATTCCACAATCTAATAATTATTTTCTTATAATTCCCAAAATACAATTTATTTTCGAAAGAACATTTTATTTATTTATAAAATTTAGGACTCAGAACATCGTCATCACCGTCCACCGATGACTCACCGGAGTTCATCGTCAATGGCGGTACAATTTATTGGCGCCCGATATAATACGGGTTCCCAAATAAATTATGTTGATTTAAATAATTTCCCGCAACGAAATCTTTTATTTTCACGAAAATTACTCAAAACTTTCCTGCAATACAGAAATTATAATTAAAAGTCCGCACAATCCAAACCAACAGCACACAGGCGGCCCAAAGGCCTAAACCAAAAACCCAACTGCTTAAACAAGCCCAACAGTGAAGGCCCAATAACAAAGCCCAACTGCCAAGCCCGGCAACAGGAAACCCACGAAACCAAGCTCAAACCAAAACACACAGCCGCACAACACTGCACAGCCACCACACGCGCCATCGCGCGCCACACACAGACACACACACAAACTGTTCACCAACACACACACACTGATACACACATAATCGAAGACACACACACTGATACACACACAATCGAACATACACACAAATACATACATAATCATATGCATGTCTATATATCAGCAATATAGAAATCGAACCATCTAAGCTACAAATAAGTGGTGGCTCACCGGAGAAATAACCGGAAAATGAGTGGAAGATGAACGGAGTCCAGGGAAGCAAAAACAGAAGGAAGAAATAAGAGAGCCGAGAGAGAAAATGAGAGATTGGGAGGGAGAGATGCGAGAGAGATGAAGAGAGAAGGAGAGAGACGAGTGCGGGGGTGGGGATATGGTTTGTTTATTATTATTTTTTTCAATTCATAAGCACCTGACACGTATCAACAAATGAACGAGAATTAAACACGTGTCCTGCAATAGCACTCTGCCCCAAAAATTTGAAATTAACGAATTCAGGTGTACCAAAAATGATTTCAGAAAATTACGGAAATAATCACAAAATTTCATTAATTTCCCGAATTTACGAAAACATAAATTTTAAAATTTTAAAACAATTCTTAAGGTGCACTTTATACCCGCTTTATAACAATCAAACAAAACGACGCGCGGGTGAAACAAATCCCGAAAATTTCCAAAATAATTTTAAAATTCTTAGAATAATACGAACTTAATAAAATATAAGTTTCATGGTTTTTGAAGATTTCTGAAATTAAATATGGATTTTACAAATAAACACAATTCGAAAATCATTTAAAAATAAATAATTAGTGAAATATTGATTTCTCAATTTTATAAAGTCCTAAAAATAATTATTGAAATTATAAAATTATAAAACCAATTTTAGAAACACTCCAAATATTTATGGAATTAAAACTGAAATAAAATCACTTTTACAAGCGAAATAAAATCATATAACTCACTAATAAATCGCACAATCCAATCCTCCTATCAACATATCACAAATAAATAAATAACAATCAACAACTGCTGCCATAATCAATACACACATTTATTTAATTATTTATACCTTTATTACACTTTGAAAATATTAAAAAATAAAAGAATATAGACGAGTCGTTATAATTATCGTAGCTACTGAAGAACCAAAACCTGCATCAAAGGGGTGAATATGATATTGTAATGATCTCAAAATGAATGTAGTTTGAAAACCAGAGATGAAGAAAGCGTTATTTGAATTATTAGGAATAGGTTGACCAAACCTGATTATCCTTTTATTGTTAAATGCTTTACTCAGGGAATAAAGTTCGTTATTACTTCACGGAGATTGTAGCATGTTACGAGATTCAAGTATAAATTGTAATTGATGGATCTGATTAATATGTTGGCAGAAGTGTGGGAAACACTACGAACCGTGATGAACCGAAATAAAGGGTACCATTCATGAGTAGATAGGCACAAATAAGGCAGAAGTAAGAGATAAGGGTTGGTTAAATCGTGGCAACTCGGGTAATTTAGGTTACTCCGAGAATATTGTACAAGACATAAAGATAGAAGATGACTTTTGATAATTTGGTGTGAAGAAAAGAAGGAGTGTTATATGTGGCGAAACGTCAAAGAACAACATTGCGATAAAATTTTATATTGGGATTCCCTAGAATTAATTAAATGATAAAATAGGTTATAATATAGGGTAAAGGTATCCAAATTAATATATTCTTTTTCAGGTAGTAAAAGATTCTCGCTCTATGAATATATTCGATAGTGATTAACAAGAAGTTAAGGTATACTATTAAATGGTGAGTTAAATGTAATTGCCGAAATTTTCTTTTTAATTTTAAATTTTAGAATAGATTTAAGATATCTATAAACCGAGGACGCCATGATCTCAGTATATCGGGCACAGATGGATGAAAAGGTTTTTCAATATGATTCAAAACGATCATAGGTCAGGTTAATCGAACCGAAAGAGACATGGAAAGTAAAGTAGAACAACTAGTGAAAATGGGAGGCATTCATGAGTACGAATTATTAGAATTGGGAAAAAAAGAACATTAGTATAAATTAAGTTAGTCCTTTGAGACAATGAGATAGATAGAACGATTGCGAATGAGTTGGCCTTGTTGTCACGAGTATAACGAGTTTATAAGACGTTCATATGTGTGTGACCAGGAAGAGTAACTTAGCTCCATATGTATGAAATGGAGACTTGAGTTAGGTTGCTTGAGCAACTGATAGACGTTAATATTGGAAAAACACTGTTGAGTAGTGATTGAAGTGATGAGTCAAGCTTATGGAAAAGTTGTCCGGGTAATATATTGACCTGAGAAATTATAAGTGAGATACTTGAAAAGTATCATTATATGTTCCTTAGCATGATTCTTAGGACATAATCCTTTAAGGGGGGAACAATGTAATATTCGGGATATCGCGTGCAATTATTTTTATCAATAAATAATTATTATGTAATTATTACGTGAATTTAGTGAATTATCTAATGATTGATATTAATATTTGGGTGTTTATATATGATAAAATTAGGATATTTTAATTTTTAATTATCAAGAATAAAATATAGATAATTTTGATATTTTCTGGGAATTTTTTTTATTGTTATATGATTTTATACGATTTTATACGATTTTATAGAATTAATAATGATTATTTTTAAGTAACCATAAAATTACTGTATAGAATTTGAAATCGTCCCACTTGAACCGTGTTTGCGTTTTTACAACCCGAAACTCTTCGAAAAACACCTTCCTAACCTAATCTGATAATTCTGAACACTTTCCGTGTTTTGGCTTTTTCGATCCGGGGTACGGTTTGACCTGTACGAGTCCCGGTGTAAAATTTTCGATACGCTAATCATTTTATAGATCAATAAAACCCGTATTCTCAAAAGGTGGGGTATTATTACCTTATTTTCGTATAAATTGTTTCATAAGAAGCTCTGTTTTGATAATTATCTAAATCTGGTATTAAATTGTATCATTTTTATAGTTACTTAGCGGGTAAGTAATCTATTTTCGGATCCGATATGTAAATATAATCATGGAATTATTAAATAAATGAAATATGTGATGGTTCTGTTAGCTGTATGTTTCCTTATTGTTAATTATGGGTAATTGTTAGATACTAAGATTTCTTGTATAATTAATTATTGAGCTGTATGAAATTAATTTACTTTTAAAGTGATTTTATTAATTATTTATTCTCATAAATGCTAAAATTGTTTCTAAAATTATTTTCATACTTCTATAATTTCAAAATTTATTTTTAGGAATATATAGAGTTCAGAAATCAATATTTTATCAATTATTTAACCCAAAATGATTTTCTGATTGTATTAAAGTGAAAACAAATTCAATATTAAATTCAGAATTGCTTCAAAAATTATGAAACTCATATTTTCTAAAGTTTGGACTATTTCGAGAATTTTAAAATTATTTCGGAAATTTCTGGCATTTATTCACCGTAAATTTATTCATTAAATTGTGAATTACGAATTTGATACGGGCTACGAAAATGATTTGAAAATTATGGAGATTTTATGTTATTATTATTTTTTTATTATTTTATTATTTTAGAAATTTTAAATCTAATTTAATTTAATGTTATTTTGGGTTGTCATTATTTGTAAATTTCATTGTTAAGTCGCGAAGCGCGGAACGAATCTATCGGTACTGAAAATAAAAAAAAAACAAATTATAAACCCAATTTCTCCCCCTGTTCTTTACCACCGCCGCCTCTCTCTCTCTCCCCAATCTCTCTGTTAACTCTCTTTCATTCATCTCTCTCTCTCAATTTTCTCTATCTCTCCCTCTCTAATTTCTTCACCTCTCTCTTCCTCCTCTCCTTCACTGCTCTTCTCCATTTTCTTTCTCCCGTCTCTTCATCTCTCCTGTCCCCGTCGTCTCTCTGTTCTCCGATTTCTTCCATTTTACGGATTTTTCACGGTGGGTTCGACCCCCTTGCCTCCTCTGTTATATGTATATGTATATGTGCCTGTGTAAATGTGTGTATATCAGTTTGTTGCTGTGTGGTGGTGGTACTGTGTCGCCTGATTCTGTTTTTCCGGCCATGTTTTTTGGCCCTGTGTTGGGCGCGTGTATACGCGCGTGTTGATGATTTCTATTTTAATCATTTTACTGAATTTTTTTGCAAGGAATAAATTGATTAAAAATTTGTGAAATAAAATTCGTGTGGGAAAATTATTAGTTGTAAATTGGTGGAATTTGTATGGAAACCCGAATTTAACGGGTACCGACGAATTTTATCGCCGTCGGTGATGAGCCTCGGCGAGCCGACGGTGGACAATGATGATTAATTCTTAGTCCTAAATTATAAATAAATAAAATTAGTTGTAAAATTAATTTCAAAATGAAAAATAGAATATTGTTATTATAAAACGTACCGGTGTTTGGGATTGCGAATTGGATTGTTGTTGTGGATTTGACATCGAATTGATTTGACGGGTAGGCCGATAAACCAAGGAGATGCTGCCCGATTTTTGGGAAAATTAATTCGGAAAATACAGGGACGCACCCTATAATTATCGGAGACGTCGAACGAAGATATGCAATCATATTATACGAACCTAATTACGTGTTGGGACAAGATATTTTTTATAAATAATCGATTACCCTATTTTTCAAAATAACGAGTATACGTACTTTCCGAAAACAAATACCGAACCGAGTTTCGAAGATGTGAACCATAATTGTTATGTGTATTTCAATAATACATATAAATACGAGTCGGGTTATGAAATCGTATGGGTAGAATTGATAGTGATATTATGTTAAGCATAAACTATTATCTGAATTAGGGTACTTCAACCCTGTAGGTCCTAGTCGGAAGGTCCGAGGATTGACATCGGACTAAGAACGATCTAGTGGTTAGTTGTCGAACCCAGCAAGGTTCCAATCGAAGTACCTGAGTGTTGAGATTGTATCCAAGGTAGGGTAGTGGTTTGACGATAAAGCCGAACGTTCAAGTCGAACCAAAGTCAATCAATAATAGTGGTTAAAGCTTATTAAGGAAAGTATTCCTAACTTTGCTCGTAATATACTGCAATTACTTCATTCCTATTCTAAGTTCAGAGTAGATAACTGTTTTATATTTTGCTGCAATTACTCTTAATTATGCAAGTTCCTTTCATTATTGTTCCTATATTATCGATTTATCTCTCGAGCAAATACCTATTCTTCCGGGTTATTTGTGAACCCTGAATTGGGATGTTTTGAAATCAAAATGATTTGACATCAAAATACTCTACGGGCTTGATGGTTACTGTGAGGGCCAGTGATGAGCTGGATCTTATGGGTCGGGGATGGACCAAACCCTTGGGCGATAGTGCTTGGGTACCCGACTGGATCTATACGGGTGGGTATAGATCTACACTATATCCTGACTGATCAGCAGGGTATGAGTGTGAACTAGTGTCCAGTCTAATTTATTATTGATCGCCATTAACGACATTCTTTCTCAAAAAGTTTTATGATTCCAAATCCGGACAAAAACCTGATTCAGGAGATGAATCTGGGAATTGCTTGTCACTTTTGATTTATAATTAAGGGCTGGTAACAACCAATGTTTATTCGCTCAACTCCCTCAAATAAATAGAATTATCTAAAATTATTTAAAGATTTTGTCCAATTTTTTTTCTTTAATATTGATGTTTGGAACTCAGTTATATACTTGCTGGGCATTTTTGGCTCACTCTTGCTTTGTGAATTCTTATTTCTTTCAGAAACAAATGAGGATAAAAGTGAATAACTTTTAATTGACGGCAGAAGTTAGAAAGATCTCCGCTGCAAGAGGATGAAGATGTTAGAAAAATAAGACAATGGGACTAGTGTGAAGGTATTAAAACTTGTATTTTAGTTATTGTGAATTGTAGAATGTTAGATTCTTGTTTCATATCATAACCTGTAAACGATCCGGATTTAAGGGGTCATTTGTATATTATTTTAAATTATGTAAAGACTGTTTAGTGACACCAAATCTTGACCCCGAATTTGGGCTGTTACAATAATGATCTTAGAAGATAATTGTCCCCTAAATCATTAGATGATAATGGTGATTTTAGAAAGTTCCATATGCTTCAGTAATTGGATCTATATTGTGTATAATGATATTTATTTATCCTGATATTTCATATGCTTTGAGCATGACAAATAGATACCAGTCTAATACAAATGAGGGTCACTGGATAGTTTTTGTAATAACCCCAATTTCATCATTTTGCTCTCGGCCAAAATAATACCAGCAACTTTAAACTGCCATATCTCCTTCAATTCTCACTCAAAAATTATGTTCTATAGCTTGTTAGAAAGGTATTGAGATGGACTACAACTAATGTTCACAAGTCTCATCCAAATAATCAGGGTAAGACCCTAATGTTTATAGTTCTTACAATCGTACTAATTGTAACTCCAAAAGTTCTAACTAATTTCTTGAACGCCTTTGCAAGTTTGAACATGATAAACATTGATCAAGGCTCTCTTAAGGATTAAAATATATTGTTAGTGGTTTAAGGATCTAAGGAAGGTATAAACTTTAAACCCTATCTTTGATTTTATGATTTCATTAAGTTTTATTGAAGCATTGTTAGTATTAAGGCTTAATCTTTGATTATAAGTAGTTTTGGTGGATTTGTATTGGTTTTGAATATTGGGTCTTTGATTCGTTGGATAAATTGGTAAAAGATGGAGTTGGGGACTGAGTTTGTAGTATGATGGTTGAATATTTTTGTGTTGGTGGTTGTGAGTGAATTGATGAGGATTTAGAGTTGTAATTAAATTGGAAATAGCATAAACATAACTGTCGTAATGCCCGTTTACATATAGATTGTTGTGCTTAGTATTCATAGCAGAAATCTCACTGACCAAACTGTAACCTTATAATTTTTAGCTAGATCGTGTTATAAGATTCGTTTTGGTATGTGGTCGCTTGGATCGGATTTACGGTTTAGGAGAAACGATCATTTTAAGTAACGGCAACGAACCTTTACCCCTCGCCTAACTTTGAAACCTTATTTAAGGCTCTTAAAAGACTAACTGGATTACGAAAAAATTATGTAAGGTGGATTAAGCAGTTTTTAAAGTAATCGTGAAGGAGTCGCCTTAAATCGTTTTATGATTAATTTTATAAAAATGGTGGAACCGAGGGTACTCGAGCGACTTTTGTAAATCGTTAAGCGCAAAAGAGAATGTTAGGGTCTAAGTGGATAAATTCTAGTTTCTTAAGCGACCGTGGTTTAACTCTGGCTTATGTTGTTGTTCATAGGTTATCGGACCCACTCTAAGCTTAAGTCTACCCCATAGCACTCGGGCAAGTTTTCTACCCGTTATACTGTTGTTGTGATGTAATATATTGATGCATTATCTTGAGAGAAGTGCATGGTTATTATTAAAAAGTCTTGCGATATATTGGAGCATGTGGATATGATATATATGTATATATATGCATTCCTGTTTCATAATTTTGATAATTCATTGACGATTCAATTGTTATAAACTGCATAATACCTATGCTACAGATATGCATTATTTGCATATACCCTTAGTATAGGGGACCCAAAGTTGAACATTTTCCTAAAATCGGAAGGCAAGGTTCCCGAGTATATATTATATAGTTTTTTATAACTATTAATTGAATAAAGTATATCCGATAGTTTTGAATAATAATCAAACTTATTTTCAATTATTCAAATAAAGTTTTTACTTTCGTATAAGTATATCTTTTATTATTTATTATACGTTTCAAGTATGAGTTTTAAAAATTCTACTTCATTTATTTTTACAAAGATTATCCTTTAATGGAATATTATTTAAATAATAATATTCAGATATTTTCCAACATATCGGGACTGATTTATTTTATTAAATTATCATTACTCCAAACATTCTTAGAAATGTCTTCGAGTCTTTAAAATGATTTTAAAAAGTTAGAGCGGATCCCGAAACTCATTTTCAAATTTAAGATCTTCCTTTCGAAGGGGATTTAAATACTTGTTTAAAACCTAAGGGATCCGGCTCTGTGGTATATTTTTGGCGCAACGAAGTTGCTAAATTGATAAAAGAGTTTGATTACTTGCCCAATATTCGGGTAGTAAACTCAATCAAAATGCGTCGGCATATGCGACATGGGCTCAGTAGGAGTCCATCAAGGTGTAAGTGGCTGAGTGGCAGTCCATCAAAGCGTAAGTGGCTGAGTGGCAGTCCAGCATAAGGTCCTAACGCGGCCAGGGTGATGACCAGTGGGGAATTCATCCATCTACTAGTAGAAAAGGTGACTTAATTGGTATCTTTGCTTGATCAGCAAGATATCAGATTTATGCTAAGGTTTTCTTCTTTCCAAAATCGTTGGAGATTACAACTCTGTTTATAATTTTCATAACAGAGGTTTTGAAGGAGTGTATGAGAGATAAATATATATATAGGTGTGTATATATATCGGGACTTAAATAAGTATCTCGTAACTTTATTTCTTTTAAATGATATTTCAAAGATTAAATCTATTCAAGTCTTATCTTGTAGTCTCATCTATGTGATGAACTTTTGAAACTGATTTTAACTTGAATGGGTAGTTCAAATAGTCTTCGGAAAAGATATAAGTATATGAGAGTATCTTGTAAATTCATATTTTCAACATATATCAAGTTAATGATTATCTTATATATGACAAAGATTTTCAGAAAAATATTGAGGCAAGGTTAGATATATCAGATCACCTTGCAACAATATTTTTATACAGTTATAAACCGGAACTCTATGTATATTATGCATGGAAGAGGATTTCCAAGATTTTAAGAAGTATATATTCATATATACTGATATTTTGCGACTTCGTCGCGTTAAGATATCAAACTTGGTTCAATTCTGCTTGACCAAGACTTTCATGAGTACTATGAGGAGGCTCATATATTGTTAATTATTATACATGTTATTTCGGTGGGCTTGTTGCTCACCCTTGCGTTATTCTTTCATCACACAACAATAGAAAGACAATATGAACAGGACCAAGCTCCCAAATTCGTGAGCGGATAAGAAAGTTCTGCAGTTTCCTGTAGACGTTGATACCGTTGTAGCTGAGGTAGGAACTACAAATAGGCTAGGCTTTCAACTTTTGATGTACCAGACTTATGTATATTTATGAATTGTAATAAAGGCAAAGAATATGTAAATTTATTCGGAAACCCTTTTTGAGGTGTAATGACTTATAATTGTGTAATAAAATGACTTGTGTTATTTTTGGTATTCATCTCTGAGACTATAACTTGTGGTGTGTATATTGTGGGGTCATAATACGCAGTAGTTGGTTGTTTATTAAGATTAAGTGTTATTAAGGGAAATGGAATGCATGACAACCCGGATCCCCAACCCCGGATTTGGGGGTGTTACAGTAATGGTATCAAAGCTAAGCGTTATAAACCTCAGAGATGATGTGTCGTTAAAATAATAAGTTCACTAAGATAATAAGAACTCTTGCCAAGTTCATAGTCAGACTACCTAACATAGTATTGACAGTTAAAACTCTTACGAGAACCTTGATAAATATCATGAGAGTAACATAGATCGTTATCGTATAAGGTAGTGGGGCACCGAACCCTGAAGTTCAAGAGCAACAACACGATGATGTTTTACTACATATTGGGGATCAGATTGTGGATCCAATGGAGCACCCTAATGAGGGACCAGATGATGTTCATATTGAGGATGTAGCGGTTGAGGAGTTGTCCTAGAAGGGATTATTGCTAAGGATGATCCCGTGGAGGATCCTGAAAAGAATGAAGAAAGGACTGTTAAGGAATTGATGACCATAGTTAGGGCGACTACCAGGGGTAGGATTGGCCGGTTACTACCATAGGTTTGTTCAAGTTTGCAAAGATAACAGCCCCTTTAACGCGGATTATTCGTAAGACTGAGAAGTTCGAATGGATAGAGAAATGCGAGAACAGCTTCCAAGAACTGAAGAAAAGATTGGTGACGACCCCTGTATTGGCATTGCCTGATGGAAAAAGAGATTTGGTGATTTGTAGTGATGCTTCATACAAGAAATTAGGGCGCGTTCTTATACAGCGTGGAAAGATAATCGCATACGCGTCAAGACAATTTAGGGAATATGAAATTCGATATCCCACCCATGATCTTGGGCTCTCGATAATATTTTTCCCTAAAGTTTGGAGGCACTACTTGTATATAGAGAAGTGCGAGATTTACACAAACCATAAGAGCTCTAGTACATTTTCACCCAGATAGAGCTCAACATGCGCCAGAGGAGGTGGTTAGAGCTAATCAAGGATTACGATTATGAGATTCTTTATCATCCTGGGAAAGCCAATGTGGTGGCTGACACCCTTAGTAGAAAGGAGAGACTCAAGATGATAATGTCTTCGGAAGAGTTGATAAGAGATTTTGAGAAAATTGAAATACAATTAAAGGTAACCGGATATAGTAATGAAAAGCTGTTTGAGATTGTAATGCAACCCAAATTATTGGAAAAGATCATATTGTGCCGAGAAAAATGTGATGAATGAAGGCAGAGAGCCAATGAATAGAGAAGAGATTAATACCGAGAAAGATGATAAGGGAATAATGAGGTATTCCTACAAAATTTGGGTTCCAAATGTCAAAAGCTTAAGGACGAGATCTTAGATGAAAGTCATAGTTCGAGGAATAAGATTTAGGAAAAACCCTGAATATGATAGTCAGGGAGGTCGCCATCAAGAAAGAAGGAACCCATAACATAATGAAGTGGAAAACAAGGACTTTAACGTATAACATAACCCCGATTATGGGAGAAGGATGAAACATTTCATACTGAGAAAATAGAAGTCGAGCAAGATAGGGAGAACCAGGACGGTAATCCCATGGGGAAATTCATGGACCTGCCAAAACAAAACTTATACTTTTACCCCCAACCACCACCCTGAGGAAATAATGCGATGGGAAATTCTTTCAGGACCTTTAAGTCGCTAAGCTCTCAGAGTTCCAAGGAACAAGTTGTCCCAATCGAGGAAAGAGCATGGCTAAAGGAAATAGAGGAATCATTTGAGATTCTAAATGATTGACGAAGTGCAGAAGACTATTTTTGCCACTTACCTTCCTAAGAGAGAGGACACACGCTGGTGGAAGGCTAAGGAAGATAGAGAGATAGTGTAGAAGTGTTAAATCCAGGCCAGAGGCGGACAAGTATGATGAATCATGAATCTAGGTTGTGAAAGTCATAAAGGTTCATCTGAAGGACACGAATCCAGAATGATGGGATGTTTGAAATCAATGCTTATGTTGTGTTGGTTCATGAAATGGTTGTAATAGAAACGAAAATAAAAGACTAAAAAGGGAAGGAGCACAAAAGGATATAAAGGAAATAGAGTTGAGAAGCGATAAGGGAGTTAGGTATGTGAAACCCTAAGAATCCCTAGAAATAAATATAGAGAATTTTGTCATCATTAGTGCGATGGTGACTGATCATGAGATAAAGTCAAGGTTTGAAGGCGTAAGCGATACGTATAATTAATCCCCTTTAAGTTGAGAGTATTCGATAAAACTTTGAGATAGACCGATGGATTTATAAGGAAACACAGATGGACTGAGGAGACATGATAACAAGAAATTAGGAAAACGGGATGCAGGAATTGACCTTCAAGAATATGAAGTGTATGTAAGATCGGTGGCTTGATACCCAGAAAGGGAGACGCCAGGTATAAAAGATATCCCAACATTGAGATGATGGTTGAGATAAATAATAAAGATAAATGAATAGTTAGAAGTAAAAAGTTCACATTGAACACGACCAATATCTTCCAGAACATCCCTGTTATCATTGCCAAATTAGGAAAGAAAAGCTGATAACCATTGTTATCTTTTGGAGGCCGTATGGATTGACCTCAGCTTGAATAAGGATGCTATTGTGAAATTTGGTATGGACTATCGAGGTGGGAATAATTTAATAAGATAATCTATCAAGGATATATGACTTGATTTGTCCATGGAAGGATGCAGTACCTTTTTAAAGGTGGAGTTAAGGATAGAACTTCGATAACTTGAGATGAATCCTAGGGGAATGTATAAAGGTTGGCATTTCACCCTTGATAGGGACAGTACGAGTTTTGACAGTATGAATTGGAAAGGATTAAGGTAATAACAACCTTTAAGGATTAGTGGAGAAATTTTTTAGAAGTATATAGATAATGGTTCTAGTATTAGCAAATGGTATTTCGATATGACCTATATCTAGGGAATACAGGAGGAACGATTCAAGGATAACCTTAGAGGTCTTACAAGGAGAAAGGTAATATTCAAAGTTCTGAAGAATAGAAATTTTGATAAAAGAAATATAACATAATTGAAAGGAATATGTCCTGAGTCTAATCATGTATTAGGATTTAGGAATAACTTTTATGTAATCTGTTTTGATTTCATTGATATTAATAAAAGACTTGTTTTGTTTTTATTACGGGCTTTATCTATTTAAGTGTTTAAATAAGATATACCATAGTTTAGAGTAAAGCTTTTTATGGATTATGATGAGATCATAATAGTGAGACCTAAAAAGATGATAACTCTAAACTTAAATAGTTCCTGGTCATAGGATTACTAACTGGTAATTAATAATCTGCAAAGATCGGTACATACTATGCTTGCTTCATTATGAAGGATGTCTGTTCTCATAGACATTTGTGTGGTGACACTATAGCTAGTATGTAGGTGCTTATTATAGAATAAGTTCACTGAACATGACTCGCACAGATGAACAACTGATGGAGTTCACTCACGTGTCAGCAGTTGTTCACATAGTGATAGTTGTACAAGTATCCTTAGACTTGAGGTCATCATAGTCATCTTGTGTTCACTGAACTATGCTTTGGTTTAGTTCTTAGTCTCCAGGGACAATTATTAGGGCTCTTCTGGGTATAGGAATTTGTACACGAAGATAGTGTATGATCAATAAAGGATCTACCCCTTCCAGTGAAGGAAGCGAATGTTCAAGGCTGATCCACTTATGCTAGTTCAGGAATCTCTGGCCAGAGTAAATGAAATTAGAAAGGAGTTTCTAATTTGCATAGAACTAAGCATAGTAGATGGAAAGCAAGTGATTGAATTAGATAGGCTTGACACGAGATCCATGCCTTGTATTTAATCGAAACATTGTAGGGTAGAAGGAGTTTATTGTACGGTAACTATTCACTGAATAGGTTCTTGGTATTCTAAGCAGTGAATTCATATTATCCGGATAGTCGCGATATGCTGAGAAGTATCCCTCACGATGTAGAATAAATGTGATTAATTAATTAATCATATTTAATAAATTAGAGAATTTATATAAATAATGATAAAATAGTTTTATTATTATTTATTTCTATTACCGGCTTAATATTAAACCTACAGGGTCACACCATAAAATGAGAATGATTGAATGGTGGAGGAATTAAGTAATAATGGCTAATAATTATTTATTTATGAAATAAATAATTAATTTGCAAATTTAATAATTGATTAAATGAGATTTAATTGATTATAAATTAATTAAGAAAAGTTCTTAATATTATTAATTAAGGATTTAATTTTTGGAAATTAAATCAAGAGAGAAAATTATTTCTAAAGTATTTAGAAAAAGGATTAATAATTAAAAGGTGTTTTAATTATTAATGAGAATAATAAATGGGATAAGAATAATATTATTTATGGGAAAATTTCAGCTGAAAATTTTGCCTATAAATACACTATTATAGACCCTATTTTATTCTAACCCACATCTAACCCGAAAACCCAAAAAAGTTTGGAAAACCCAATTCTCTCCACCTCCTTCCTCTTCCTTAACATCGTTTTCTTGGTGGATACCGGTGGAGTGCTTCACAGTTGAGGAGCAACTGCTAAGGATATCTGATCGTTGTCTCCAAATTATTTTTAAAGGTTAGATTCGATCCCTAAAATTTTTATTCATGATCTGTATGCTTTTATTTGGATTTTATATGTGTAAAAAGTGTTTTGTCATGCCCCGCTGCGTTAAAAATCCAACAATGGTATTAGAGCATAGGTTGTATCCATATAGATCTGTGGTAAAAATTTCAGAATTTTATGTGCTTGTATGAATTAATTATGTTTTTTACAAGTTATATCATGGATTAATTTTGTCTGATGAGAAATCGTTTCTCAGAATAATTTTGAATGTTGATCTGGGTTCTACAAGTGTTGTAGATCGTCTGGGTAGTTTTTTCATAATTTTAGGATGTATAGATTTTTTATTATGAATTTTTGAAGTTGTTGCAATTAAAATTCGTAATTAAATAAATCTTATATATATATATATGAATTGTATATATTATACTTCTGCTGCTGTACTACATCTGTGTGTTTGTCTGCTGTTGAAACTGTGATGCACGGGAAAAGGTACAGAGACTGACAGGCACAACAACCGAGAAAAGGCGGTGGCGGCTGCTAAAAAAAAAAAAATAGGGACCTGTGGCGCATTCACGAAATGCGTTACACCCTTTAATGGCTTAAAAGGAGTGTAATGCATCACCAGAATGCGTTACAGGGCTTGTAACGCGTTCCTGTAATGCGTTACAGCCTGTCTGTTGACATTAAATTTGATTTTCTGGGAGTTTCGTAACTCTGTTTTAGGCGTGCAATATACCGTTGGATTCATTTTTCCGAGACGGATCTAATAGAGTGATCAATTTTAGTTTATATAAAAGTTTTGAACTGTTTATATTTCCATGAAGTGTTTTAAAGCTGTTTTTAATTGTTTTAATTGATTTGAAATGCTTCATGTGATACATAGAGATGTATAATGCTTAGACTAATGTGCTAGATGATGTAACATTCCTACCTTGATGTTTATTCATGTTGATATATGTGATATATGCTTAGTTTATCATGCGATGATAGATTTAGGTGAACTTAAATAAACATAAGGCGTTTGTTAGACAACCTAGTATAGTGAAATTGTTTCATAACCTTAATAATAATATTATGAATACAATCTTGAGATTCTTGTCTTTATGAAACACGTAATTGAATATGAATTTTTGATATGAGAGAAAGGATGATTCTGTCAACAACAGATTTCTATCTGTAAGAAAGGGTTATTAAGTGACGCCTCTTGACAATGCTCCACCCGATCTGGAAATCATCTGATTATTGATTATTGATTTGAAATATTTAATTTAAAAGGAAGAATTTCTTTATAATATGATTATGATTATAACGTAATATAATCCCTCTAAAATTAAATAGTATCAAGTAGTAATTGGCCAATGATACAACGAGCTTGTGTCGGTCATAGCCTTCCAACATGATAGAAAAGTAGTTCTTATTTTTGAATCATTATCGGTTTGTGCTACAGCCGAGGGCTTTGATTTCGAAATAAGAAATACTTGTCTATTACATAGAGATGTGTACATTGAATAAGAATCTAAAGGTCGGTACGTGCTACAGCCGTGGGTCTTTGGGGACTGATTCAACTGTACAGAAGGTTGGGTTAGACTTGACTTAGAATATTGAGTTTGTCGTGCTACAGCCGAGACTCAATTATTCAAGAGGCTAAAGTTTGATTAGGGAATAACATGAGATGTAATTGACAAGAGTTGTCTGCCTATTGAACATTACATGGCGGTTCGTGCTACAGCCGGGGTCGTGTAATGGAATGTAGGATCCCTATTCCCACTAGCATTATGAATGCTTAATTTTTCACGTAGGGGGTTGAATAAATTAGGTAAACTGGTGGGAGCCACTTATGAATAAAGACCCGATTCATATAGTGTTTTGAAATGAAATCGAATATTTGCTAAGTGTTGTTATGTGTTTATCATTTACAGATTTACAATATACATTATGTCTTTTGCACTATCACTCAGGAGCATACTGGATGCTCACAAATTGACTGCTCCTAATTATGCTGACTGGCTTCGAAACTTGAGAATTGTTCTCAGGATTGAGAAGCTGGAATACGTGATTGACTCACCTAAGCCTACTGAACCTGCCAGATGATGCACATAATGATGAACATGTTGTGTATCATAAGTGGACAGATGATGCAAATGTTGCTCAATGCATCATGCTAGCTTCCATGAACATTGAGCTACAGAAGCAACATGAGCATATGGATGCTCACACTATCCTCATGCATCTACAAGAGTTGTATGATGTGGCGGGGAGGACAGCTCGATATGAGATATCGAAGGAGCTGTTCGGGTGTAGGATGTCTGAGGGATCATCTGTGAATGACCATGTACTTAAGATGATCAATTTGATTGAACGTCTTGGACAACTTGGTTTTGCCATGGATGGGGAGCTGAGCCAAGACTTGGTCTTGCAATCGCTTTCGAGTTCGTTCTCGCAGTTTGTTGTTAACTTTCACATGAATAAGTTGGATGTCAGCCTGCCTGAACTCCACAACATGTTGAAGACTGCGGAATCGAATTTTCCCCCTAAGAAGAGTTCTGTTCTTCTAATTGGTGAAGGTTCCAATCCTAAGAAAAGGAAGAGGAACCCTTCCAAGAAGAAGAAAGTAGGTGAGAAAACGCCGGTTCCACCAAAAGCTGAAGACCCCAAGAGCAAAGTTGTTTGCTTTCACTGTAACAAGGTGGGGCACTGGAAGAGGAACTGCAAGGTTAAGCTTGCAGAATTGAAGAAGAAGAAGGGTAGTGAGACTACCGCTTCTGATTCAGGTATGTTCATGATAGAAGTGAATATGTCATTAATCCAAATTTCTACTTGGGTATTAGATAATGCCTATGGTTCTGACATCTGCAATTCGTTGCAGGGACCAAGGAGAAGTAGGACTCTTGAGGAAGAGGAGGTTATTCTACTGATGGAAATGGAGCAAGAGTTGCTGCTGTAGATGTAGAATCATTTCATTTACATAGGCCTACGGGCAAGACTATTATTTTAAATAATTGTTATTTTGTTCCCTCGATTGTGAGGAATATTATTCCCAAGTTAGACTTGGCTGGATTTTCATTTATTATTGAGAATAATGAATGTTCTATTCTTAGAGATAATATTCTTTATGGACGTGGTACTTTAAATAATGGTCTGTATAAATGTGACATAGTTTACTTCAGATTGAACAAACTAATAAAAGAAAAGGGATGATGAAAATCTCACTTCATTGTGGCACTGCAGTCTCCATTTAGTGGACATGGAGAGAGGGCTGCAGATTTGCTAGGAATGGTACACACAGATGTATGTGGACCAATGTCTACGCAAGCCATGGGTGGATTTTCATACTTCATTACTTTCATAGATGATAGATCTGGATTCGGATATGTGTTTGATGAAACAAAAGTCTGAGGCCTTTGAAAAGTTCAAAGAATATAAGTATGAAGTGGAGAAACAACCAAACATAGTATTATAACTCTTCGATCAGATCGAGGTGGTGAATACTTTGATGGAGTGTTTCTAGATTATCTCAAAGTAAATGGTATAGTCTCCCAGTGGACTCCTCCAGATTGGTATCTGAAAGGAGAAATCGAACTTTGTTAGACATAGTTCGGTCCATTATGAGCTATGCAAATCTTCCAATATTCCTATGGGGTTATGCATTGGAAACCTCAGCATATTTACTGAATAAGGTGATTTCCAAAATCTGTTCCTCAAACTTCGTATGAGATATGAAAAGAAAGGAAACCGAGTCTTAAATACGTTAAGATTTGGGGATGTCCAGCTTATGTCAAGAAAGTTGACCCAGATAAGATGGAATATTGATCCGTAAAATGTGGTTTTGTGGGATATCCTAAAGAGACTTTAGGGTATTACTTTTACACAGATCATCGGGTGTTTGTCTCCAGAAATGCTACCTTCTTGGAAAAGGAGTTTATCCTTGAAGGAAACAGTGGGAGCAAAATTGAACTTGATGAAGTTCAAGAAGCACAAACTACTACGGATCAAGTGGAAACACCTGTTCTGACTGAACAACCTTTTGTGGAACAGCCCATTCATAGATCAGGGAGAGTGTCTCGCCAACCTGAGAGGTAATATGGCCTTGTCATTGAGAATGACAATGAGTTGTCGATCATTGATGATGACGACCATGTGACCTATAATGAGGCTATGAGTAGCGTTGACTCAGAGAAATGGCATAGTGCCATGAAATCCAAAATGGAATCTATGTATACGGTATATAAAAGATAGATTATAGCAGATGGCCAGGTGGAGACCTATATGGCCAGGCTTGTGGCAAAAGAATTCAAATAAAGGCAATGGATTGACTTTGATGAAGCCTTTTACCTATAGCCCTGTTAAAATCAGTTCAGATTTTGCTTGCGATTGCTGCTTACTACAACTATGAGTTCTGGCATATAGCCAGATGGTTTTCTTTCCAAGAGAAATGAAAACCTAGTGTGTAAGCTGCTGCGAACCATATGTGGTTTAAAGCAGGCTTCTCGAAAGATGGAACATTCGTTTTGATGAGACAATCAAAGAGTTTGATTTTATCAAAAATGTAGATGAACCATGCATCTACAAAAGGGTTAGTGGGAGCGCGGTAACATTTCTTATATTGTATTGAATTAGAGTTGACACACATAACAACATAGCAGACCCACTCACAAAGCCACTTTCTGAAAGTCACTTTGATCGTCATAAAGACAAGATGGGTATTAGATACCAGAGTGATTGGCTTTAGTACAAGTGGGAGATTGAAAGGAATATGTCCTAAGTCCAATCATGTATTAGGATTTAGGAATAACTTTTATGTAATCTGTTTTGATTTCATTGATATTAATAAAAGACTTGTTTTGTTTTTATTACGGGCTTTATCTATTTAAGTGTTTAAATAAGATATACCATAGTTTAGAGTAAAGCTTTTTATGGATTATGATGAGATCATAATAGTGAGACCTAACAAGATGATAACTCTAAACTTAAATAGTTCCTGGTCATAGGATTACTAACTGGTAATTAATAATCCGCAAAGATCGGTACATACTATGCTTGCTTCATTATGAAGGATGTCTATTCTCATAGACATTTGTGTGGTGACACTATAGCTAGTATGTAGGTGCTTATTAGAGAATAAGTTCACTGAACATGACTCGCACAGATGAACAAGTGATGGAGTTCACTCACGTGTCAGCAGTTGTTCACATAGTGATAGTTGTACAAGTATCCTTAGACTTGAGGTCATCATAGTCATCTTGTGTACACTGAACTATGCTTTGGTTTAGTTCTTAGTCTCCAGGGACAATTATTAGGGCTCTTCTGGGTATAGGAATTTGTACACGAAGATAGTGTATGATCAATAAAGGATCTACCCCTTCCAGTGAAGGAAGCGAATGTTCATGGCTGATCCACTTATGCTAGTTCAGGAATCTCTGGCCAGAGTAAATGAATAGGTTCTTGGTATTCTAAGTAGTGAATTCATATTATCCGGATAGTCGCGATATGCTGAGAAGTATCCCTCACGATGTAGAATAAATGTGATTAATTAATTAATCATATTTAATAAATTAGAGAATTTATATAAATAATGATAAAATAGTTTTATTATTATTTATTTCTACTACCGGTTTTATATTGAACCTACAGGGTTACACCATAAAAAGAGAATGATTTAATGGTGGAGGAATTAATTAATAATGGCTAATAATTATTTATTTATGAAATAAATAATTAATTGGAAAATTTAATAATTGATTAAATGAGATTTAATTGATTATAAATTAATTACGAAAAGTTCTTAATATTATTAATTAAGGATTTAATTTTTGGAAATTAAATCAATAGAGAGAATTATTTCTAAAGTGTTTAGAAAAAGGATTAATAATTAAAAGGTGTTTTAATTATTAATGAGAATAATATATGGGATAATAATAATATTATTTATGGGAAAATTTCAGCTGAAAATTTTGCCTATAAATACAATATTATAGACCCTATTTTATTCTAACCCACATCTAACCCGAAAACCCAAAAAAGTTTGGAAAACTCAATTCTCTCCACCTCCTTCCTCCTCCTTAACATCGTTTTCTTGGTGGATACCGGTGGAGTGCTTCACACTTGAGGAGCAACTGCTAAGGATCTCTGATCGTTGTCTCCGAATTATTTTTAAAGGTTAGATTCGATCCCTCGAATTTTTATTCATGATCTGTATGCTTTTATTTGGATTTTATATGTGTAAAAGTGTTTTGCCATGCCCCGCTGCGTTAAAAATCCAACAATAATTATAATAATGCCAGGTAGGCACGTGTTAAACCATAAGAAAGTATGGATCGGCCCAATGAAGGTCGAGATTGGTGAAAACAAAAAGCACCCAAGATAAGAGACGTCATAAGTATGATCGAGAGTCAGTCGTGACAATGTTAACCTCTAAAGACCGAGGAAATAACTTTTGGAAAAATGGTGATATATTTTCTCTCATCAAAGCTTAAGGAAGAGCATTTTCACACAAGCAGTGATTGTAAATGTGTGACGCCCTCAATCTCGGGGTTAGGAATTGAGGACTCACACACCTTTAATTTATTAATTAAATAAGCATAAACCCAGATTAACTACTAACAAGATCAAACAGGATAAAGTTTGAGACAAGATTACAACTACCAACCATAAATATAACTTACAACCCCAAAATAATATTAAATAATCATAATCGATCCCGGCTTGGAACCGACATATATCCCATTGTATCTTTACAACTCTCTGGCTAAGCGCTTGCTCACTCAAAAATATCACTACCTGCTCTGGCAACCGGAAGCCCTCAACACGATAGGGACCACCAGGTACGCTCTTACGAGCAGTGCGCCTAAGCCTGGCCATCTTCTTGCTTAACTTCCATGGTTAGATTAAAAACAAACATATGAGTATAAAACTCAGCAAGTAATTATAAAGCAGTTCTATGATATAGAATCCACACTATACTTTAACAATCTTAGGGCATTCTACTTTATCAGTTCTAGGTGGCAGATTTCTATCTTTCGGGTTATGAAGGAAAAATTTGGGGCTTTCAAGGAACAAGGCTCAAAGCAGGTTGAAAGCCGACATTCATCACAAATCATTAAAGGATCAAAATAGATCTTTCAAAAAAGAAAGCGACAATCTTTTCATTATATGGAATCAATTATATGATCAACAAAATAAAAAATCAGGGTTCACGAGTTATAAGCTGCACAATATCACAATCAACTCTTTTCAAAGCAATATAAACCATTTTCATTTTCAAAGAATCAATTACTGAGTAGGAAATTTCAATTCCTTTTTAAAAATCAATACGGAACCCTTGATTGGACCACTTTATCTTTCATTTCATTATAATACGGGTGATCAGCCCGTACCGACCTCCATCCGGTCTTTAAGGTACCAAATGGCATAATTTCAGCCTTAAACTGGACTAGCCCCGCTAACCTCTTACTATGACTGGACTAGTCCCACTAGCCTCTTACGTCCCAATCCAATCCATCAGGAATTCGTTTGGAAAACCTTGAGTCAGCAAAAAAGTAGGTTTTCTAAATTCATTTTATCATTACCAATAATATGAAATCATTCGGACTCTTTCAAGTCAAAACTCATTCTTAGATTCAATTTTAAGAAATCAAAGTTAAGGAAATGAATCAAGGATAAGAAGGTGCAATTCTAGGGATCTTGAATCAATGATAACAAGGTACTTAAGTTAGAAGAATCAAAACTGTTTCAAGGATCAATAGGGAATATGGTGATCAAGGAATGTAGCATCATTACAAGGGATTTGTAAAGGTACTTATAGGGTTTATAACAGTTTATGGTATAACAAATAATTTGAATAGGAAAGATAGGTTACCAAAGGGTTGAATCAATAAGCTTACCAATAACAGTTTTACAAGATCAAAGACAGGGTATCTTGAATCAATAACAGGGGTTCATTCTTTTAACAGTTCAATACTCTACATGGCATGGGAAATATCCTCTCTATAACTATTTACACTAGTAATTAGAGTTACTTGCCTGAATTCGCTTTCCTGAAGGTTGAACTACTGCCACCTAGTATTTCTTTCCATTTCCTACCCTGAATGCCCTCATGCTCCGAATCTACAATCCAAAACCAAAACCTTAATTAGTTCTCAACTCACGTTCCCAGAACGTTCACTCAATACATTACTTCAATTATACTCTTGACTCAAATATACGAGTATAATTTATACACATATGCAAATAGCACATAACACATTCCTTTCTCATAGCCTTTATATCTTTATATACTCAATAATCAACTTATACTTGCTTAACCTTAACTATTCTTCAAACCACACTATTATAACTCATACGAGTACATGATTTATTCATAACTAAATCTTTACGACCATAACTATCACTTATAGTTCTTTAATACCAAACAACTTAATTCCCCTTTTTCTTTTATTCCTTAATTCGAACCACAACAACAATCAAACAAACAAACAAATAAATCATATATCTCCTAGAATTTCACATGCAATCACTAAGCAAGGTAATGGAACCAAATCAATCGCTTTTATACCTATATTCCATTCGGCTATAACCACAAAGCACAACCAAGTGTACTCAATTTCAATCACACATAACCAAACACAAATAAACCTCTTTTGGTAACATGCAAATTGCAAGAGTCACTTACACAATCAAGATTCATCCTCTTTAATCCAAAAAAACCGAATCATAATCACATTAAGAATAAAAAATCAACACCTTCTTTCAATTATCAAAAATTCAAACACAAGAACCGTCCAATATTGACTACAACTAAGTTCTCCTTTCAAATATCACTAGAAACTAATACCATTAGCATATGAACTCACAAAATCAACTTAATTCTCTTTTTAACCATAAGACCCATTCGGGTTTTTCAAGAAAACACACATGCAAAGATCGATTTTGACATGCAAAGTTTTAAATCACAATTTCAACTTGTTTTAAACCTTAACTTAGACATTCAACTCATTTTCTTTACAAATCAAACTAAAATTATTCGATTATACTCAAATCTTACATGCAATTATCAATTCATCTCTTTAAACCAATAATCATTCTAATTTCCCACTATTATCCTAAAACAATAATCCACAAGCACTTTAATCAACAAAAATCAACTCAATAACTTCCGAAAACAAAAACCTATTCGATTTTTAAGAAATCACCACATGCAAACATCGAAAATAAGTTTTATGACTACTAGAGTTCAGTAACAACATCATCACTCACCACCGGTTCACCGGAGTTCATCACCGGTGGTGGTGGCTTCACGGTGGTGCCCTCATTCGAGGGTGTCCAACCATGAAACCTCATATTCTCTTAAAAAAAATGCAGCAACACTACATGCAATATGATTTCATCATAAAAATTACAGAAACAAGAATTGATCATGCAAAACTCGGGCCTCGGTTCAAAACTGAACCCAAACACACACACACGTATTTGGCATGCAAGTATAAGCACACAGAGGCACATGAATTGAAGCTCATATATGGAACAAAGATGAAGATTCATGGAGGATTTCAAAGAATTAGAGAGACAGAGAGACAATATACCGAGAGGAAAAGAGAGAGAGAAGAGAAAGCTTCGAGAGTGAGAGAGAAAGATGAGAGAAAGTGAGAAAACAAAAGAGAGAGAGAAGAACCGGGTAAAGGAAGAAAAGAAGGGGGAATGGGTTTTTATAATAAAAGGGCAGGGGTACTTTTATAACTTACAAATCCTTCTTTCCTTTTATTCTCCTTTCTCTTTTATTCAAAACTCAAAAATGAATTTAAATGATGAATAACTCTCTCAGAATAGATGGTTATGCAAAGTATGATAATTTCAAGACATAGATCTCGAAATTAGCTTTCCAACCATTACTCATAATAAGATTTTGAGCGTACGGTTGATTTTGTATGATTTTTACAAGTTCGTATTAATAATAACATTTTATCGCATACAAATCAATTTAAAATGCAACGATCATAAAATAAATCCGTCCATCCTTTTTAGAAAGTCTGTAGGACTATTTCCAAGATAACGGAACAAATATCATGCCTTTACCTTACTCAGATAATTTTATAAAAATGTGCGAAGGTTAAATAAACCTTATTTAAAGCAAGTAATTCCCTTAAATCCATAAAATATTAACAGGTTACGTAATCATGCATACAGACAAGCAAGCACATATACGGACACATCACAATTTATGTCTAATCATAAAAATTGTCCTTCTTTAACATTATTCCTTTTTACGCGTACCGGGTCACGTTCAGCCTGACGACCCGACGCTCAGTGTTTCAATCACGCTTCACAATATCATTATCGGCTGACACGTCACTATAACGCATTACTTTACTCAAGCATTTCATTTCACATAATAACACATAATTCATATTTTAAATACTATAATCCCCTTTTTAGGACGGGTTCCGTTCCACCTGACGGCCCGACAACACAGCTTAACTCCTGAGCTGCCTCTTTAAATTAGAACGCTTCTATTTACGCTCCTAGATATTAATATTCAGTAAAGACAATTAACCAACACTTAATCACATAATTCATATTTACAGCACATAAATCACATTTTATTCTCTTAATTACGTCACAAAATTCTCGGTCGTCACAAAATGAGGTAGAAAATTTAGTTGGAGATCATTCAAAAGACATTGATTATAAGGAACTATTACTATCAGGAAAGGACAATGAGGTGGCCGACACTCTAAGTGTAAGAGAGCAATTATAGGCGCTCGTGCCAGAGGAATACAGTGATAATGGTTAGTAAAGGTTGTATTATGGTGTGAAAGATTGACATTACTTCTGATGATTGTGCAATACTCAACCGTAATAGTAGTTTGGTAAAGCTTTAATTCATGTAATCGACGTGAGCGGGCTATCTATCTTAGAAGGTCCTATCTTGAGATAAGACAAGACCATGTTATGAAAGGACTAAATGAACCTTTGAGCTTCATATCTCCCAATAAAGATATATGGTTAATAATGGTATTAACCTGCTATCGTTGCTTTTATTGAAACTCTTCTGTAATTTTATCTGCTTTATGTCATATGTACGTCATGTTCAGGAGTGTTCTTCATGAATCATGAATGGTGATTATGTTACCTTCTTAGAAGAATTCGACACGGTAGGTATGAACTCTGTATGGTTAGATATTAAGATTTCACGGAAAATGAATAACTACAGTAGGTCAGCGGTGGACCATAGTATTGCAACAATGATTCTGCGAGTAATGAGCCGATTACAACCGTGAGAGTTGTATTGGAATGGATGTTGAGATTGAGTACCACTAATCAGGTCGTGGTGATGTATAAGTTATTATTGATAGACCAACTAATACAAACATTTACCTATGATATATTTATTCCTTCTTATCGATAAAGAGTAATATTAATATACGAAGAGGGTTGCGGTATAGGAATGGATTCTAGTAACGATGATGTCTAGAATGAAATCCTAGATTCGATTTTCGCTGTCGAGGGAGTTTCAAAGGTGATTGTTTATAAGCTCGTGCAAGAGCATTGGTCCATAGAATGATGGACGGAATAGTAAATATTCAGGCATGTGAATTGTGATGCGATAATACTTGATGCTGATATATATACACATATGTTTCGTTCTCCTATGATAAACTTCTATAGTTCAGAGGTAGAGTCCAAAATAGATATTTTGTGTCCATATTTTCTTAAAATTTGTTCTTTTTCTCTCCTTTTCATTTCGTGTAAACTGAGAAGAATAACCCTTCCAGAAGGGGAGGTATTGCCGAATGACTATCTATATGTGTGATAGAAGCCTAGTAGAATACCACATGTTGTTTAATTGCTTGTTCAGTACAAAAGGCTGACCACCTTCTGTACTAACTATATGGTGTAACAAGTGTTCATGATCATATTGATCTCTCAATAAATTCTTTTACTTCTATATGATGGATCAAGCTTTCGAAGATATAAGCAGCTAGAAAGGGAGTAGTACAAGTATGATGGTATTCGGAATGGAAACACTTTTGTGATACTAAGGTTGACACGTTTATTAAAAGGTTATAAAACTCTGGCGATTAAAGGTATATCCAGAATAGTATTCTGTATGGAAGATACTAACGATTGCAAACTGGAAAAGAATAAGTATTGAGAAGCGAAAGTTGTAGATCTAGATGATATAATGAGAGTCTGTATAATAGACTTGAAAGAAATTTGGAATGATCACTTAGCACAGATTGGGTTTTCTTACGATGATAGATGATATGACAGTGTCGGAATATTGCCTTACGAGGCCCTGTACGAAAAAAAGAAGATGTCGATCTCCCTTATATTGGGATGAAGTTGGAGAGCGTAAGATGCTCAGGTCCAAAATAGTCCAAATAACCAAGGACATAGTAGATCTAATCAGAGGACGGCTGGTAGCAGCCCAAGATCGACTAGAGAAGTATGTCGGATAATATGAATTCACTACTTAGAATACCAAGAACCTATTCAGTGAATACCAATTAAATCATCATTACTCCAAACTTTCTTAAAAATGTTTTCGAGTCTTCAAAATGATTTTAAAAAGTTAGAGCGGATCCCAAAACTCATTTTCAAATTTAAGATCTTCCTTTCGAAGGGGATTTAATACTCCCTTAAAACCTAAGGGATCCGGCTCCTTGGTGCATTTTTGGCGCAACGAATTTATTTATTTGATAAAAGAGTTTGATTACTTTCCCAACATTCGGGAAGTAAGCCCAATCAAAATGCATCGGCATAAGTGACATGGGCTTAGTGGGAGTCCATCAAGGTGTAAGTGGCTGAGTGGCAGTCCATCAAAGCGTAAGTGGCTGAATGGTAGTCCAATATAAGGTCCTAATATGGCCAAGGTGATGACCAGTGGGGAATTCATCCATCTACTAGTAGAAAAGGTGACTTAATTGGTATCTTTGCCTGATCAGCAAGATATCAGGTTTATGCCAAGGTTTTCTTCTTTCCAAATTCATTGGATATTGCAACTCTGTTTATAATTTTCATAACAGAGGTTTGCAAGGAGTGTATGAGATATATATATATAGGTGTGTATGTATATTGGGACTTAATGAAGTATCTCGTAACTTCATTTCATTCAAATGATATTTCAAAGATTGAATCTATTCAAGTCTTATCTTGTAGTCTCATCAATTTGATGAACTTTTGAAACTTATTATAACTTGAACGGTGGTAGTTCAAGTAGTATTCGGAAAAGATATAAGTATATGGGAGTATCTTGTAAGTCATCTTTTCAACTTATATCTAGTTAATGATTATCTTATGCATAATAAAGATTTTCAGAAAAACGTTGAGACAAGGTTAGATATATGAGATCACCTTGCAACGATATTTTTATACAATTATAAACTGGAACTCTATGTATATTATGCATGGAAGAGGATTTCCAAGATTTTAAAAAGTATATATACATATATACTGATATTTTGCGACTTTGTCGCGTTTATATATCAAACTTGGTTCAATTCTGCTTGACCAAGACTTACATGAGTACTATGAGGAGGCTCATATATTGTTAATTATTATACATGTTATTTCGGTGGGCTTGTTGCTCACCCTTGCTTTATTATTTCATCACACAATAACAACTAGACAAGATGAACAGGACCAAGCTCCCAAATTCGCGAGCGGATAGGAAATGTTTCGCAGTTTCCTGTAGGCGTTGATGTCATTGTAGCTGAGGTAGGAACTACCAATAGGCTAGGCTTTTAACTTTTGATGTACCAGACTTATGTATATTTATGAATTGTAATAATGGAAAAGAATATGTAAATTTATTCAGAAACCCCTTTTGAGGTGTAATGACTTATAATAGTGGAATAAAATGACTTGTGTTATTTTTGGTATTCATCTCTGAGACTATAACTTGTGGTGTGTATATTGTGGGGTCATAGTACGCAGTAGTTGGTTTTTTATAAAGATTAAGTGTTATTAAGGGAAATGGAACGCGTGACAACCTGGATCCCCGACCCCAGATTTGGGGGTGTTACAGTTTTCAAGAATATTCTTAAGTACTTAAAGAGGACTAAAGATTTATTTTTGGTGTATAGAGAAGATTGGGAACTAGTTGTAAAGGGTTATACTGATGCTAGTTTCTTAACGTAATTTCTGGACAAAGAAGGATGATTATGTGTTTATGTCTATTTTGAGTTTTGTCTAAATATAAGTTATGTTAGTAGTAATAGTTCACAGAAAGAACACTGATGATTCTATAATGAAAGCCAAATATATTGATGCTTTTGAAACAACCAAGGAGACTGTTTAGGCATGTCCTTGAGCGATGTCACCTTATTAATGAGATATATGATCAAGGAGATATAAATGCAAAGTGCATAGTAATGATAATATCGCTGACCCACTAACTAAGGCTTTGTTGCAGCAGAAGCATGATGATCAAACTAGTTCAATGAGTACATGGGTGATTAGCTCTAGTGCAAGTGGGAGATTGTTAGTATGTGTGCCCTAAGACAACACTATGATGTTTTAGTTTAAGACATTTGGATATTAATATTTATGTTCTATCAATAATTCCTTTTATAATTTATTAATTCTTAATTTACTGCGATATAAATGTTAGATTAATAAGTGTCCCTAGAATATGATATGTAATTATATATCTCTAAATACGTGACTTAGAAATAAGATTATGATAATAGTATCAATATTCCTAAAGGTCCATAGTCGTGTATTATTATAGGGGGAAATAATAATGCATTAAAACTAGTATGTTTGTTGAATGATGATCACATCTCTTTGATCATAGGCATGGTGATACTAAAGTCAAAACACAGGAACATGTATTAGATACATGGTAATGTATTGACCCGTTGTGAGATATTACAAGTTTGTGTTATCATAAGTTATTCTCACAGTGAAAATGATGTAATGGTCCTTAGACTAGAAGTTATTATACTTCTATACGAGAATTAATATACTTTGATTCCATTAAAAGTCATCCTTAATCAGGTAACGATAAAAGTGGACATTGGGTATATTATGAATCATATGAGAAACATGAATGATCTAGATGGGATTTAACCCTCCTATTTTAAGAGTGATATTTATTGGCCTCTTGTGTGAGATAGACTATGAAATGCGTGGTCATACTTAAATGTTGATTTGATATAATAGTCTACTCATTGATCAAGGAAACATGGATTAAACTATGATGAGGATGACACATTACATGCCTCTAGTTTAATCTATAATATTTGGTTAAAGGGATTATATTACATTGTACATTATCACGAAAGTTTTAATCAAATCACTGATTTAATTATTATTACTTGGGTAGCAATGATGTATTAGTAGATGATGCTTATTTTTTATAATTTTAGTATGAGATATTAAAAATATTTCCAACTTAATAATAACCTACAGGGTCACACACAAACAACGCTTGAAGGAGAAATAATTTAAATTATGAATTTAAATTAAATAAGTAATTTGTTTTATTTATGATATTAATTAAGTATGACTTAATTAATTAGATAAATAAAATAGAGAAATTACTTAAACTAAATGTGAAATATATTATTAATTAATTAAGTGTGACTTAATTAAATAATAAATGAGGATTTTGGATTAAAATTAATTATAATTAGATTATAGTTAGAAAACTCATTCTTCTCTCTATATAAACCCTTTGAGGGCTGATTTATATATAAGGATATATGGTTTACAAAACCCTAGCTGTTAAAGGAGAAAGAGGAAGAGAGGTAGAGATGGAGTTTTCGGGTGCTGGTACACATCAATACTTCAAGAAAAGTGTTCGTGTGGATACCATAGAACATAGATCGCGAGAGTGGGATACGTGGTGATTCAACAAGGTTTGGAACTCCATTAATCCTCCATTAATGAACTCTTAAAGCTTCTTTAAGGTAAAGATTCTTACTATGAATTAAATATCTTTTTTCACATGGATCCTGCACAGGGTTTCGATTTAATTCTGGTTTTAATTTAATTTTACATCATTTACGTTGCATTTATGTGCTCGAAACCCTTCAGTGAGGATGCAGACTACACCTCATGTCACTCTTGATCAATCAACTTTATATCCCGATAGTGCTACATCAACCATTCCTCATGTGGTCATCTCAATTCCTGACCAATCTTCTATTTCTGACTCACCTCCAGTCAAAATCATTGAAGTATCAGCTGAGAGGATGAGGGAGATAGAAAAGAAAGTTGGCCTTGACACACATGGTAAGAGAAAAGATGATGATGTACTTGTATTCATAAGAAAGAAATCAAAGCTGCAATCTCCACAGAAATAGCACATCACACAAGAATCACTTTCTCAAAGTAAAAGTGCATCTGTTAAGGCTCCTGTCCCACAAGAACCACTCTCTCAAAGTGAGAGTGCCGACATTTCAACTCAAAGGACAATTCCTGACATTGCTCAAGGTGGTCATGAGCCTGTGGAGACTAAATATTAAGAGCATGTTCAATAGAAGAAAGCTCACCAGGAGCATTTGGCACAACTGGATGCTATGATCAATGACCCTATCTTTGAGGGAAGTCCACAATAACCTTCAACTCAAATAGTTGAAGCAGCTTCACAATCTCAAGTCACACAAGAACCATCAGTTCAAAATACTGATGTAGACAAACTTGCAAATCCTAATACAGTTTCACTATAAGAAAACAATCAATAGACATCACCCCTTTGACATCGGTTGCATTAATGACTGATGTTAAAAGAGGTTTTTACATCGGTTTTACTTACACTGATGTTAAAGTATTTTATAGACATCGGTTATAATTAAAACCGATGTCTCAATCATATTTAAAAAAAAACAAGTGGGCGTGTCTTTCCCCCGCTTACTTAAGAATATTTCCCCGTCTATTTTCAGTTCTCCCAACTTTCCCCTCTTCACTCAATTTTTTCTCATGTGCCTCTCTCTACTCTCTCTTTCTCCATCTCTCCCGTCTCTTTTAAACCTCACACTCTCAGACCCACATACAAACACACAAGCCCTAGATTTACTCTTCAAACTAAAGCCCTAAACTGAAAGAAAATGGTAAATTTTCAATTGGTGAAACCCTAACTTCTATTTATTGCAATTTTCAAAATACACACACCCACACAATTCAAAGCACACCTCTCAACCTTTAGAACCCTAGATCTGAAAGAAGTCAACCCGGTTTCATTTATATACAAAACTATAGTTTTTATTTTTGTTCGAAATCGATGGATCTAAGTCAATTAAGCAAAATCGAAGACTGAATGGTACTATTATCTTCAATTGGTACTGTGTACTTGCAATTTGTTAAATTTATTTTTAATTTTTATTTGATTTGTTCTTTCAAATTGGAGCTTTATTTGACAAGTGTAAGTAAAAGATTCATTATTGAGTTTGTGTCATATGTAATTAGTAAGTGTTTAGCTTTTACATTTAATTCTTTTTTTCCTGATTTTTAATTCTTGAACAGAGCAATTTTAGTTTTTTTATTTGTTGGTCTGTTTTGGTGTTTGAATTTATTTGTGTAAATGATGGTAAATGTTAAATAAGTCAATTTTATTGATGATTCTTCTGTTTGAACTTAACTAGTATTTTTTAGTTTTCTGTTTGATTTTATTGAATTGGATTTTTTGAAAAGGAATATATATTGGATTCTTCTGTTTGTTTTTAGGGTTTGAAGCATATAAAAGCCGCTGCTAATAACTTTGATGCCATGAGTAAGATTGGAGAAGGTGGCTTTGGGTCAGTTTATAAGGTACTTTTGTCGTATCTTTTGAACAGAAGTGTAGTCTGATAATAATTTCTATATTTTTTGCTTTCATATACTCTGAGCTAAATATGTTGTACAGGGTACATTATCTTATGGTAAAGTAATTGCAGTAAAGCAATTATCCTCTCAATCAAGATAGGGGAATCATGAATTCTTGAATGAGGTTGCAATGATTTCTTGTGTACAACATCCAAATCTTGTAAAGCTCTATGGATGTTGTATTGAAGGAGATCAATTATTACTGGTAATGAGTTTATGGAAAATAATAGTCTTTCCAATGCTTTATTCAGTGCGTTCTGTTCTAGTTAAATTATGTCATTTTATGTTAAATTAGTAGTTAATGCTTTGAACTTGCTGTGAATTTGTCGTTTGAAATACTTTTGTGTCATTTTTTTTTTAATTTTAGGTTCAGATAATAAACAGTTAATGCTGGATCGGCCAACAAGGTTCAAAATATGTATTGGGATAGCCAGAGGCTTGGCTTTTCTTCATGAAGAATCAAGACTCAAAATTGTGCACAGAGATATTAAAGCTACTAATGTGCTTCTTGATAGGGACCTAAACCCTAAAATTTCTGACTTTGGGTTGGCTTAATTTAATGATAAAGACAAGTCCCACATTAGTACTCGAGTTGTTGGAACAATGTATGCGAAGTAACTTTCTCTCGTTCATAATGTACCTTCACATTCCTTTTCGTATTTAACATCACATATAATAGATCTATTATAGTACCTCTTTTTTATGCTGAGGTAATAATATCATTTTGAAGTCTGACATCTACCTTCCTCAGGTAAGGAGCACCGTCCATGCTGACCTTCACAAACAAGGCACCAGAACCAGGCTTTCCATCCACTTCTTCATTGTTCTTTGAACTGGTTGCCAGTGTGTTTTTCCTGAATGATCTTATGGGAGGTCATCCAACTAAATGTGCCCTGTATAAAAGAAAAATAAGTATTCCACATTCTATAAATACTATCCTGTTTTTCAAATCCTTTTATGTAGTAAGGGAAGTTCTTACTTTGTACCAGGTGCACTAGTATTGTTGTTGGAACCATTCACTTTGCTAGCATTTGCAGTTTTCAAATGATGCCCTGCTTCCAATGCTTTCTGAGGAACTGTTGGGAATATGTTGTGAACTTGATGATTACATTAACAAAGCACCTTAGTAGATTTAACTTAGTGAAAATATAGCACTCGATATGTGATCAGATATAGTCCCGATAGATGACTCAATATAGTCCCGACGGATGATGATTTGACATCCATCGAGTGAGTAGCTTATGTAACAATAAGTATTGTAACACATTTCTGTGAACAACTTTGTATAGATCCTGTAGTAGTATATGAGTCATGTTGACTAGTATTATATATGTAGAATAGGCTGATTAACTGTAAATATAAGATGTCTTATAATTCTGCATAAGTGAAATGAAGTCAAGTGTCAAATAGCTACCCGATAGATGATCAACAAAGCTACCCGACGGATGATCAATAAGGCAACCCGACGGATGACAAGCATGTACTTGACGAATGATCAATTCAAATATCTGTTGACAGTGACAAGACAGTCACATGCGTTGAGTGTTAACAAAAGGAATGTGGGAGCCTGTTTAACAGGAAATGAAGAACAAAGAAGCATTACCATTTCCATGCAAGCTAAGAAGATTTTCAAAGATGCTGGAATAGAGTAATGAAGCAGCATGGAGTTTGACTTGATAGTTTTGTTTTATTATCCTGTCTTATTATCATGTAAACTTGGTGATATATAAACTAAATGTAGCTAGTGAAACAAATAACCAAGCAAACACTTTTAGAAGAGAAATAGAAAAGGCTGTAACTGTTAAGAATTTCTCTGTAGTTGTTTGTTCACTTATAAAAGCAGCTGTGAGACAACTTGTTCTTCAAAGAGTTCTTAAATTGATATATATATCTTTCTAGTGGATACTTTCAAATCCACCAGAAAGTTTAAAAAGCTTGTGTTTTTATTACTTTGTGTTTTTGATTCACTTAACTTGTTATTCCGTACCTTGCAAATCAAAACATTTATATATATACATAGTTTGAGTTAGAACATTTTATAGTTCAAGAAAAAAGTTTTTGCTGCATTGTTAGGGACTAACAATTTGTATCAGAGCAAGCTCTTAAAGCACAAAGAGTTTAAAGATCACAACAATCAGCAAGATGAACAAGAAGGATGTTGGAGTCAAGATTCCTTCTCTGGACAAAGATAATTACCATCACTGGAAGGTAAAGATGCATCTTCATTTACTTTCTCAAGATGAGGCCTATGTGGATTGCATAAAGAGAGGTCGTCATGTACCAAAGAGAGCTGCAACTGGAAATGAGCCATCAGTTCCCAAGCCAAGGCATGAATGGTCAGATCCTGATATTGAACAAGTAAGGAAAGACAAGAAGGCCATGAATATTTTATTCAATGGAGTTGATGGTGACATGTTTGACAACATCATCAATTGCAAGACAGCCAAGGAGGTTTGGGACACCATTCAAATAATTTGTGATGGCACTGAACAAGTTAGAGAAAATAAGATGCAGTTACTAATTCAGCAATATGAGCATTTCCACTATGAAGAAGGTGAAATCCTCACTGATATCTTTAGTGGATTTCAAAAGCTACTAAATTTTCTGAAGCTACATGGAAGAGTCTACCAAACCAAAGATTCTAACCTCAAATTCCTGAGATCCCTTCTAAAATAATGGAAATCAATGACAGTCTCTTTGAGAAATTTACAAGAATACAAGGAGTTTACACTAGAGAGACTGTATGGCATTTTAAAGACTTATGAGCTTGAAATAGAGCAAGATGAAAGAATGGAGAAAGGGAGAAAGAAAAGATGGTCCATTGCACTAGTTGCTGATTTAGAGAAAGAGAAGGAAATGAAGATAAAAGTTGTTGAGTCTACTTCTAAGGTCTGTGAAAACAAGGGAAAGGGACTGGTAGCAGAAAATGAAGATTCTTTGAGCCAAGATGATATGGATGATATTGATGAATATCTTGCATTTCTTTCCAGAAGATTTTCCAAGCTCAAGTTCAAAAAGAACTTTGGAGCACCTAAGCCAAATAGAAACATGGTGGATAAATCAAAATTCAAGTGTTTTAAATGTGGTTTGGTAGGGCACTTTGCCAATGAGTGTAGAAAGTCAGATTCCAGCAAGAAGAAGTTTGAGCCTGTGGATTATAAACAGAAGTATTTTGAGTTGCTCAAACAAAAGGAAAGAGCTTTTATTACACAAGAAAATGACTGGGCAGCAGATGGTTTGGATGAGGATGAAGATGTCAGCTATGTCAATCTAGCCCTAATGGCCAAGTCTGCTGAAACAGAGACAAGTTCTTCAAGTAATCAGGTAATCACCACTAACCTTGCACATTTATCTAAAGCTGAGTGTAATGATGCAATAAATGACATGTCCAGAATTATATCATTTGCGTGTTACACTTAAGTCCCTCACTACGGAAAATGCTAAAATGAAAAAAACAATTTGTTTTTAAGTGAGAGGAATAATGTGTTGAATCTCAGTTTACTGAATTTGAAGAATTGAGAATAGAATGTAAGATTGCTAAGGAGGAATTAACTGAGTCCTTCAAGAAAGAAGAAATTTTGAAAAAGCAGCTTAATTGTAAACATGAGGTGATTAAGGCATGGAAATCATCTAGAGATGTCCATGCTCAAATCACCAAAGTTCAAGGTATTGAGTCCTTCTGTGATGCAGCCTGGAAAAAGATTAAAGAGAAGCTGGAATCCAATTTGGTTGAAGGATTGCTAACAGATGTAGACTCGACGAATGATGAGAGTCATCCGTCGGATAATCAAAAAGATTATCCGTCGAGTGACATAAATCCTCATCCGTCGGCTATGAGCAAACCTGTGAGTAAAGCCAAACTTGCCAAGTTAAATGAAAAATATGGATCAGTTTCCAAAAAAATTATTTCAGGACAATCAAGTCAAGTGAAGAAGGAGAAGTAAGTGAATGTTGGTCATCTGCCATCAAGTAATTGAATGAAAGACTAGAAAAGATTGAGGTTAAAATAGAGACTAAAAAGAAAAATAATAGAAATGGGAAAGTAGGGATTAACAAACATAACAACTACACACTTGATAAGTATGCTCCACGAAAAATATGTGTTAAGTGTGGAAGTGTTAATCATCTTTCTGTTAATTACAAAATTGCCATGCCTACTTCAATGACTGTACCACTTTCTTTTCCCAACATGAGTGTTATGCCTTCTATGCCTATGAATACTATGTCTGCACAGAATATGAATGCACAATTTGCTAACATGCCATTTGCACCTAATCCTTATTCTGCTGCATTTAGTATGCCTCAAATGCCACTTAGAATGCCCTAGTGGAATAACATGTTTGTAAATAGCATGCCATTTCCTGTTAATCAAAATATGCATGACAATTCTTTTTTAATGAATGGTTTCAAAGGTCCAACTCAGATAACTAAGGATGAATCTCATATCCCCAAGTCAAATGAGATCAAACCTAAGAAACAAAATAAGAAAGCTAACAAGGCTGGACCCAAGGAAACTTGGATACCAAAATCAACTTGATTTGATTTTAATGTGTGCAGGGAAACTGAAAGAATCTATGGTACTTCGATAGTGGTTGTTCAAGACACATGACTGGAGATTCTACCCTGCTCATAGAGTTCAAGGAAAGAGCTGGCCCAAGTATTACTTTTGGAGATGACAGCAAGGGTTATACTGTGGGATATGGCTTGATTTTAAAAGACAATGTCATCATTGAGGAGGTTGCCTTAGTGGATGGTCTCAAGCACAATTTGTTGAGTATCAGCCAGCTTTGTGATAAAGGCAATTCAGTAACCTTCAATACAGAAGCCTGTGTTGTGACAAACAAGAGGAGCAAAAAAGTGGTTCTCACTGGAGTGAGAAAAGGAAATGTGTACTTAGCTGACTTCAACTCATCAAATGTAGAATCTGTTACTTGTCTTCTCAGTAAAGCAAGTCAAGATGAAAGTTGGCTATGGCACAAAAAGCTATCCCATCTGAATTTCAAGAACATGAATGAGCTTTTAAAGAAAGAACTGATTAGAGGTATTCCTCAAGTGGAGTTTTCTAAGGATGGACTGTGTGATGCTTGCCAAAAGGGAAAGCAAATCAAAGCATTATTCAAAAAGAAGCTTGATTCAACAATTGAAGAACCTTTGCAACTGCTACACATGGATTTGTTTGGACCAGTCAATGTGTTGTCCATCTCAAGGAAAAGATTTTACCTAGTTATTGTAGATGATTTCTCAAAGTTCTATTGGACATATTTCCTAAAGTCTAAAGATGAGGCTAGTGAAATCATCATCAATCACATAAGGCAAGTCAACAATCATCCTGATTTCAAAGTAGGAAGGATCAGGAGTGACAATGAAACTGAGTTCAAGAATTCTGTTATGAGAGCATTTTGTGAAGAGAATGGGATTATGCATGAGTTTTCAGCAGCAAGAACTCCACAACAAAATGGAGTAGTAGAAAGAAAGAACAGATCACTTATTGAAGCTGCAAGGACAATGCTTGAAGAATCAAAGTTACCAACATACTTCTGGGCTGAAGCTGTAAATACTGCATGCTACACTAAGAATATTTCTTTGGTTAATCAAGCAAAATGCATGACTCCCTACCAATTGTTCAAGAACAAGAAGCCAACTCTAAATTTTCTTCATATCTCTGGCTGCAAATGTTATATCTTGAGAAATCAAACTGATCAAAATGGGAAGTTTGCTGCTAAAGCAGATGAAGGAATTTTTGTTGGATATGCTGTTGGTAAAGCATACAGAATCTGTAATCTGAGAACCAACATTGTTATGGAATCAATACATGTTGTGTTTGATGATAAAAAGATTGAAGGACTACAAGATGGAGATTACCATGAGAGCCTTAAATTTAACAATGTGAAGATGGTTAGTGATAACAGTGATGATGAAAGTGATCAAGAAACTACAACTATGGATAATGCAGAAAAATCTATAACCAATGAAGCTAATAACTCCACATCCATCGAGTTACGAAATGCTTCATCCGTCGACAGACAATCTGCATCATCCATCGGGAGACAGTCAGCTTCATCCGTCGGAACTCAAAATACACCATCCGTTGGGTCATCAAAAGAAGCTGAAAGTCAGAACAGATCACCTACGGAAAGTTCCTCTTTCTCAAATCATAGATTTATAAACTCAGGGGGAGTTTCCAATAATCAAAACTCAATCACACATCAAGACAACAATGAGGCCTCTTCATCTAGAGGTAATCTACCTCAACAAAGAAAATGGACAAAGGATCACCCCTTTGAGCTCATCATTGGTGATGTATCTTCTAGAGTTCAAACAAGGAGAGCAACACAAGAAGAATGTCTATATAGCAGTTTCCTATCTAAGGAAGAACCAAAGAAGGTAGAAGAAGCTTTGTTAGATCCTGATTAGATTTTAGCTATACGGGAGGAGCTATACCAATTTGAAAGGAACAATGTTTTGAAGCTGGTACCCAAGCCTAAAGGAAAGAATCCAATAGACACCAAATGGGTATTCAGAAACAAGATGGATGAAACTGGCATAGTAGTCAGGAAAAAAGCTAGATTGGTTGCTAAGGGCTATTGTTAATAAGAAGGAATAAATTTTGATGAAACCTTTGCTCCTGTTGCAAGACTTGAAGCCATCAGAATCTTCTTAGCATATGCAGCCCATGCCAATTTCAAGGTCTATCAAATGGATGTCAAGAGTGCTTTTCTAAATGGAGATTTGGAGGAGGAAGTCTATGTCAGTCAGCCTCCTGGTTTTAAAGATCCAAATCTACCTGATCATGTATACTATCTTTTGAAAGCACTCTATGGATTGAAGCAAGCACCTAGAGCCTGGTATGACATTTTGTCAAAGTTTCTTTTAGCGAATTACTTAACTAGAGGTACTATAGACAAAACTTTATTCTTTAGAAATGTTAATGGCTCTAGCATACTTGTTCAAATTTATGTAAATGACATTATTTTTGGCTCTATAGATGAAAAAGTTTGTAAAAAGTTTGCCAAATTGATGCAAAGTAAGTATGAAATGAACATGATAGGAGAACTAACTTACTTTCTTAGTTTGCAAGTTAAGCAAGTTAGTGATGGAATATTCATTAGTCAAACTAAATACATTTATGATCTTTTAAAGAAGTTTGAACTAATGGATTGCACATTTGCAAAAACTCTCATGGCCACTGCAACTAAACTTGAATTAAACACTACTGAAAAGTCTGTGGATATTTCAAGTTATAGAGGCATGGTTGGCTCACTTCTATACTTAACAGCTAGTAGGCCAGATATAATATTTGCTACATGTCTTTGTGCTATATTTCAGGCTGATCCTAGAGAATCTCATTTAATTTTTATTAAGAGAATCTGTAGATATCTTAAAGGCACACCAAAACTTGGCATTTGGTACCCTAGAGATTCTGGTTCTGATCTAACTGGTTATTTAGATGCAGATTATGCAGGTTGTAGAACTGATAGAAAAAGTACAAGAGGAACCTGTCAATTTCTAGGAAACAAGCTTGTATCCTGGTTCAGTAAAAAGCAAAATTCAGTTTCTACTTCTACAGCTAAAGCTGAATATATTGCTGTTGGCAGTTATTGTGCACAGATTTTATGGATGAAAAACCAATTGCTAGACTATGGTCTGCAAGTGGAAAGAATTTTTATTTTCTGTGATAACACAAGTATAATTGCCATCACTGAGAATCCAGTACAACATTCAAGAACAAAGCACATAGATATCAAGTACCACTTCATAAGGGAACATCTAATGAATGGTAATGTGGAACTACATTTTGTTCCAAGTGAAAAATAGCTTACAGATATATTTATCAAGCCACTGGATGAATCCACATTTTCAAGGTTGGTAAGTGAGTTAGGTATGCTTAATTACTGTTGAATCTTTTCAGATATTTTGCAAGTTGTAAAGCAGCCAGAAATTTAATTAATTTTTCAGTCCTGGATAAAGTTTTGGCTAAGTCAAAATTTACATCCCGACGGATGATCATTATCCATCAAGTTCGATCATCCGTCGGAATACAATTTGTTAATAAAATCAATTCTTTTTCTGGAATTTTTATAACTCGACGGATTACTGAGTTATCCTCATCCGTCGAATTGTCTCAATCCTAGCCGTTAATTTTCTGAACATTATCCATCGAGTATACTTACAGTTTGTAAGCATAACACGACGGATAAGTAATGGAATTTTTACAATTTATTTTATTTTTAACGACTATTTTGGGCAATTTTTATTGGTCACTTTATTTTACTTTATATTTTTGACAGTTATTTTTTTGTGTATAAAAGCAGAATTCATTTTCATTTCTTTTCTTTTATCATTCTCAATTCATTTGCTCTAACTTCTTTCTTTCTCAAAAGCAATTACCATCTCTCTCTCTTTGAAATTTTTACTCTCTAACAATGGCACCAGTCGTCAAAATCATGTCTCAAACTGACTTCATCTATGAGAAGAACAATTTCACGGCTCTAGTGAACAAGGGGATTCAGTAGTCTGGCGACTACCACAAATTGATGGATTTTGTACAAGGCTGTAAGCTCAAATATTCCATGCTAGAGTCTCCCATTATATACTGTGAGGTTGTGAAGGAAATATGGACGACTGCAGTGTACAACTCAACTGACAAGACAATCACTTTCACTATTAAAGGTAAGGAATTCTGTGTTAATAGTGACATTATTAAAGCATGCTTTAGGATTCCTGATAATACTGTCTCTACTCCACACACAAACACTCATATTGTTAACATGTTAAACTCCATGGGTTATGAACTCACCATCTCTAAATTAAGTGAAATTAGGAGATTGGGTCTTAGGAAAGAATGGAGTTTCCTACGTGATGTAGTTACTAAAGTATTTTCTGGAAAAAATTACAATTTTGATTCTGTTAATATCTCCATGCTCAACATGCTTTACATGCTAGTAACTGATAAATACTTCAATTTTAGTGATCTAGTCTTGTTTGAGTTGGGTTTTAAGTTAGGAGAGCTTAATAAGAGAGGTAAGAGTGTTTATTATGCTAGATTTTTCATGATGCTTGCTAACCACCTCTCTGAGGACATTATGCTTGAGAATCCAACCAACAAGTTAAACTGTTGCGTTCAAGAGAGAAGAATTATTGCAGATCTCAATAGAGCAGATCACCACAAAGAGGTGCCACTCTTCTACTTTCCAGTAATGGAGGCATCTCAGGTAAGTGAGGTAATTTCAACTGCCCCTACTCTTCCAACCTCAAACACTTCTTTGCCTTCTAGTGTAGCAGTGGCATCTGTGTCAATGACCAGACATATGCCTACCCAAGCTACCAAAACCAAAGTTTCAAAATTAAAGACAAAGAAAGCCCCCTCTAGTGTCTCTCAAAAGATGCAAATTGTAAAATCTACTAAACACAAAGAGGGGAGTGTGAAGGTGGGAAAGACAGGTAAGGGACAGGGTGAAAATCAAAGAAGCCCTAAGGATAAGGATGGTGAGCATAGTGTACCCAAACCAAGCCACACCACAGTTTCCCAACAAACTATGGTTGTTAATAAGGGTAAAAGCTCAATTCTAGTTTCATCCTACCAAAAGGATGTAACTATTGAAACAAGCTCTCAACCAGGAGCACAAAACAAAAGGGGTAGGGACACAAGTTCACCATAAACCTACACAAGAAAGAAGAAAACTAAAACCCTCGGGGATGCACAGGGTACACACACAGTGCAAACCGGAGCTAAAGACCTAGTCACTGCACCATCTCAAAGTCAAATTGATGTGGCTCCAACAAATGTGGAGTCACAACCAAAATCTGTACAAATTGAAATAAGTCAAACACCAAATTCTCCCACACACTCTTTGGATGTTGATATTGTGATGCCCTCCAAACCCGGGTCAGAAGTTTGGGGCTCACATCACACACCACAATATTTAAACCTGTATATAAAGTATTATATGCATTGACCCTTCTGTACACAACCACGGATCGCAACAGGTTAAAGTATGAAAGCAAGCCATAATCTTAACTTTTATTATATCGTACCAAATTCCAACTAATTCAACTTACAATGGCTAAGGATATTGTACTTACAATCTTACACAACTCATCCATAATATAAAACTCCTGCTAGCACGATCCATCTTAACCGGAAATCCTAGTTCGCACACTGGACAGGGAATCCTCGTTACCAACAATTTCCATTCCCACTGTTGAAAACATAAAAGTTTTGCAAGAGTGAGCTTACCAGCTCAGCAAGTAATAATAGCAGCAATTGAGGTTAAACAATTACTAATTGAAATGATTCAGAAGAATCAAGTTTTTGAATAAACAATGATTAAAATTGGATATTCTGTGACACCCTCACAACCAGGGGCCTAGATTGTGGAGTCACCATGCTACAAATTACAATAATATAAAACAAAATCATAAACATAATGCCATGGCCCCTTGCACTGCTACAGGATCTAATATAGGTTAAGGTATGAAACAAGTTACATCTAACTACACAACATGATGCTATTACAATCTTTTTTATATACAAAAGATAACTTCATATAGAAGCTGCCACTGATCTACCCCCTTTCTAGCTACCTGCGATGTCATAGCAAATCTAACTGTGCGCGAAGGTCCAAAGTTAGCATTCTTCCTAGCTGACCTTCTAAATCCAACCATACTCGAGCTTAACTGTAAAATTTAGATAACAAAGCAACGTGAGCTACAAAAGCTCAACAAATAACAATAATATTAAAATAGTTAAGCTATCAGGGATCAATAGGTATCAAGGCCAACTATGATATTCAAATGGAAATCCAATATAAGGAATAAGGAAAGGAATTATAGAAAATTTCCTTATCGTCAGTTCAAAATTCAAGTTTTCTTTCAAAACTCTTCATAAAATTCTTTCCAACATCTTTTCAAAAACCATTTCAAGAAAATATTTTCTAAGGAAATCTTTATTTCAAAACATATCTTTTGATTGGAGTTTTCCCACAACGTCATAGACAATACGGGTGATCAGCCACGTTATGCCTCCCATCAGGACCTAATCGTCCTTCTGAGCTTCCATGTATATAGGGTCCCCAAAGACTAGTTCCAAAACTAGTCAGCTAGACTTATTGCCATTGCTAGCGCAACACAACCAAAAATGCTGGACCGGCGTCACTCGGCCAGTTACGGCTCCAATCTATAGGAATCCGTAGAAAACATTTTTGACGGAATTCCTATATCAATTATGAAAATATCTTTCAATTTTAAGCTTTACCAACCTTTTGATGAAATAAGACCTTATTGGAAAGTCTGAAATCATATTTAAGTTCATTTTTGAAACTCAGGGATATCATGTCAAGTATCAGGTATCAAAAAGAACGCAATGGGTTCAAACATAGGTATTATCAACAATGAACCAAAAGGTTCTCATAATGAATGAAATTGTGAGCATTTGAAAATATAAAGGAAACAGGCTTATTTATCAATGGCTGAGATTTGGTATTCAAAATTTAAATCAACATGCAGGAATATAAGTAAAAGAGAGAGAGAGCAGTTGAGGTTTCGTTACTTGCCTCTCAAAAGTATCACACTATCACAGTCCTGCCTAACCACAATCTTAACTGGATCTTAGCTTTAACTTTTTCCTTTCCTATGCTTGCGTACTCACTCTTTAACTCTACACGAGTAAGAACTCTATTTCAGAATCATTCTAAATACAGTTCGACGTTCACTTTAAACGTCTACCTTAACTACCCCTTTCGCGATACCTACATTATACTTATAGGTGTACTAATATTTCATATATATATATAGCACACATATTATAATCATGTCACATAGCACATAACACATATTGCACATATGGTCACTATCCGATCTTCAATTTCAAACTTAGGAAATAATTCCTTATTTGAAACAAAATTTTAAATTTAAAACTCTCTTGCAAATTATTTGATCATGTTTAGAAAACAAACTTTAAGTTTAAAAGAATTTGAAATCCATATTATAGTTTGACGAATTAATTGTAAGTCAAACTAAGTTGATTCGAATAACTGATCGTCATTTGATAACTTAATTTGACTAGCAACTAACCTAGTGAAACTATAGTATTTAAGCATCTTGAAAACGTAATCGCTTTTCGAAGATAGTCTAGTTACTCAACAAGTGAAACTACATTGGATAGCTAGCCAACCTACGTTAGATTTTTAAAAGATTTTAACGAAATTTCGGCAGCATATTCTCTGTATTTCCAACATACCAGTCGACCATTGTCGACACCCAAACACAAGCAATCAGCCTCATATACAATCACAATACTATATTATGGTAGTATAATACTACTATACAAACTTCATCACAAACATACCATTCAACTTACTTGCTCTTTATACTATTTCAAGAATAAACAAGTAAATAATAAACCATTCTATAAAAACTAAGTACATTGACTTATAAACACTTTACACAACTAGTACATTATTATGGATACTAGTTTACAATCAAAACAGACCAAATAGCCAAACACATTTAATCAACCAAGGACATAGACCAATTTCAATAAGGCACATACTAGTACACGCCATCACACAAACACACATATTCTATAACGACTAGTGTGTTTTTGAATTATTTAAATATGTGATTATTACGGAAATTATTAAATAAAATATGTGTATTGGTTTTGATCGCTCTGTGTTGGTTGATTATTATATCGGTGTAATTTATAATATACCGGGTTGTTAATGTGATTAATTATGGAGTCGTATTGGATTGTTATCATTTTCAAAACTGGATTTGGTACAAATTTATTTGCATAAATATTGGGAATGTTTCAAAAAATTATTTTTATGATTGTATAATTACAATTATTATTTTTAGGATTTTATAAAATTGAGAAATTAATATTTTATTAATTATTTATCTTTAAATGATTTTCTGAATGCTTTTATTTGGAAAATCCATATTTAATTCTATAATTCTTCAAAAATTATAAAACCCATATTTATTTAAGTTTGGAATATTCTGAGAATTTTAAAATTATTTTGGAAATTTTCGGGATTAGTTTCACGCGCTCGTCGTTTCGTTTTATTGATAAAAGTGAGTATAAGTGACATTTCAAAAATTGTGTTAAAATTTTGAAACTTACGTTTTTATTTACTTCAGGATATTTATAATATTATAAGATTATTTTCGTGATTTTCTGAATTTGTTTTAAACGCACCTCGGTTCCTTAAATGAGAAATGCGGGTATAAATTATGTTTCAGAAATTATTTTAAAATTCCGAAATTTATGTTTTTGTAAACTCCGGGATATTTATGACATTTTAAAATTATTTTCGTAATTTTCGAAGGTTGTTTTATTCGCACCTTGTTCCGTTAATTTCAAATTGTAGAACAAAATAGATCTTTAAATCTTCGTAATTATCCTAAACGAAACGTGTCAGTTTTATAGATGATGTATTGCCACGCGTTTCCTGCTGGTATTTTACAGAAAATAAAAAAAAAACAAAACAAAACAACAAGCACGCACAGTTCCTTTGTATCTCTCTTGATCCATTTTTCTTTCCTCTCGGTTTAATTTCTCTCGGTACACTCTCTCAAATCCCTCATTTTAATCTCTCATTTCTCCCTTAATCTCTTTATTCCTCCTCCTTTACTCCTCTTTCTTGCTGACCATTTTTCTCGGTTTCTTCCTTTCCGGCACAAGGTCGCCGCACCTGTTCCTTTTTTTCCGTTGATGCTGGTGTTAATTCCCAGGGTATTTCAGAAATATACATATATATACTCACATATGTGTGTTGAATCTCCCGTGTTTCTCTGTGTGTGTGCCGCCTTGTTCTCTCCTCCGGCCGCCGTGATGCCGCCTGTTTTTCCGGAGAGGTGTCATTGGTGCGGTGGTGATTGTTAAGTGTGTGTGTAAATATTGTGTGTGTAAATATTATGTGTGTGTGTCAAGTGTGTGTGCGTGCAGTGTGTGTGTGCAGCGTCGGTGGCGCGTGTATTACCTGAAGTGTGATGGTGTGGTTCGAGTGTGCTTTGCTTCTGTTGCTTGGTTATTAATTAAATTATTATGTTTGTTTTTATTTCTGCAGAGGCATATTTGACGGATATTGTGAAATAAAAATATTGAATTCGGGCGGGAAATTATTAAAAAAATAATCGGTGAAATTCGTTATTGGAAACCCGATTCGGGTACCTCCGAATTTTACCGCCGTCGACGATGAGCCTCGGCGAGTCGACGGTGGACAGTGATGATCCAATTCTGAGTCCTAATATGAATAAAAATGTAAAATGCAAATAAGAGTAATAGTTAAATAATATCGGTGATTGGGATTCGTGCATTTGGATTGTGATTTGGGTTGTCATTGTAGTTGTTGTGAATTGACTTGACGTCGATATTGTGTTCGACGGGTAGTCCGATAAACAAAAAAGACGCTGCCCGATTTCCGGGAAATTCACCTACGAAAATACGAAAGTGTATCTGACGATTATCGGGACGTCGAATGGTTATATAGATATATATGTGTTCTATATGGAACTCGATTGCACGATGTGATGAAATAATTTGCTAAAATCCATAACCCTGATTTTATGAAATTACAAGTATACGTATTTTCGGAAAGCGAACACCAAACCGATTTCTCGAGAATGTGAACCCTGGCTGTTGGGTGTGTTGTTATATTATAATAATCCATATAATTACGAGTCGGGTTTGAATATCGTTAAGTAAAAATTAGTATTGAGGATATGTCAAGCATACCTACACGTCTAACGTAGTTATTTCGACCCTGTAGGTTATAGTCGGGAACCTGAAAGTGGACGATGGACTAAAGATAACATAGTGGTCAGTCGACGAGCTCAGTAGAGTTTCAACAGAAAGAGCTGAGTGTCGAAGTCAAATCCAATGGGATCTAATGATTGGGCGTTAGAACCTGAGCAGCAGAGTTGCCTCAGGGTTGATTAGTAATAGTTGTAAAGCCTTGTAAGGCAAGTATTTTTGAACTTTTCTTCAAGATATATTACCAATGTTTCGAACTGTTTTATAACATATTGTTATCATTAAACATAACTCCTGTTTTATAATGCATATGCTTCAAACTATTTACCTTTAAACCCTGATTCTTTCTTAATCTTGAGCCGTAAGCCTTATTCTTTACAAACCGTACTTTGTTGATCCTCAAACACCAAACCACACAAATATGATACTACTTCTCAAATGTATGACTACCAAACTTCAAACACTGGAACGAAATTGCTTGAAAACACAAAAGTTTTTATATCTCAACCATTTCTTACAACATCAAAGAACTATACCTCGAACAATCATTATTTGTTTAATACATGATCACTTTACAAACTGAAAACTGTTTCTTATACGTACCTTGATACACCCCTGTGATGCATCTTGAATTGCATTATGTTTTAATACCGATGCTTTATCGCTGTTCAATATGATCTTGCTCATTGAATTATATTATTATTACACTGAATTGTTTTAGAATTGGATAGTTTTCTTTATATGGACCAGATTCGTGGTCAGACCAGATTCGTGGTCGAATTAGGCCAATGTGTGCCTTGGATCCAGTAATTAGAGCAGTGCTGTGTGCTTTGCTCGGGGTTAGTGCGTGACTGATCAGCAGCCTAACCTTGGTTTTAAAACTTAAAATGAATATCCAATTCTAATGACTAGTTAAAAAGAAACTTGATTCATCTGAATCATCTCACTTGATCCTTGTTTAACCCCAGTTTTCGTTATTATGACTTGCTGAGCTAGTTAGCTCACTCTTGCGAATCTTTTTATGTATTCAACAGTTAAAAAGGGATACGGTTGATAGCGAGGTTTCCCAGTTCAATTTACGAGCTAGGATTCCAGATTGAGTTGGATCAAGCTAGCAGAAGCTTATGGAGGTAGTGAGATAGTAAGATTGTAAGAATTATTTTATTATCAGCTGTAAGTTAAATTAGTTGGGATTTGGTACGTTGTAATAAAAATTAAGGTCGTGGCTTGTTTTCATACTTTAACCTATTGCGATCCATGGTTTTGTGAAGCAGGGTCATTATAAATAATATTTCTTATACAGATTGATATATTGTGTTTTTGTTGTGGACCCCAAACTTCTGACCCGGGTTCGGAGGGCGCCACAGGTTGGTATCAGAGCTACAAGTTATAAGTCACTGAAACAAGCCTAGATTGTCGGGATTGGGTAGAGGGTTAGGATTAGGATTAGGATTAGGATATAGAAAGCTAAGACGTCGTAAGGATGAGTGCTATTACATAGCAGGTCTCCGACACGGTTCGTGTTACGATTCGGGATTCCCAGACAACGACAATGGCAGGTCTTGATTCCCCGGTGTCATTGGATCATTTGGAGCTTTCCGTTCGAGGATCGTCACCTTCTCCCAGATTGGATTTGCACCTTGTTCCTTCATCAGCATTAATGGTACTACCTTCTGGTATAACGATTGCACTTCTTCAAGTTATTCTACGCTAATTTTCCGCCTCTTGATGCGAGATTACCTATTCAAGAACTTCTATCTGTTTATTCTTGTTTCATTGGACATTCGGCTGTGAGTGTATCTCTTTAGTTACCCTACATCATGTTCCATACCCCCAGTTTAGAACTTGTCCTATGAAGCGATTGTACCTACGAGGATGGATTCGAGAGCTACAGTAAATGGTGAGCGCTTGAGTTATAAATAGAGGTGAGACGAAGTTTAGAGAGGAGATTTAAGTGTTTCAGATGATAGCTGTTATCGGGTTAAAAGAAGCCCTTAGTGACTAAGCCACCCGTGAATAAGTATGGGATGAACTAGATGAATTTTGAAAGAGTAAGAGAGAAAAGTATAAACCTGGGATTTTTGTGAAATTAAATGATGATGATATGATAAATGCGATATGTAAAGTAGTAATGTGATGTGATACGAGCAAACTTTGTTCTATGAAATAGACTTATTAACTATTGGATAGCGTGTTTTACTTAACTACTGCAATGATAATGTCGGGAGTATCACCAGTATGGGAGCCTTGATGTGAAACTACGAATAAGATAATGTGCGACAACAATTGAATTTTCGTCGATTAAGGAAGGTAAGTGGACACGATGAAGAAGAAAAGGTAGATTGAAGCGAATGGACTTTTATATGATCGATCCATTAATTTGGTACCTTGTTATAGGTCGGAAGAACAACAACCAACTCATATAGTAAGGACAATTAGGTTTGTGATTCTTTTTCAAAGTTTTTTAACAAATTTTCGAAAAAGATTATCCTTTACAAATTTTTAAAAGCCTTTTTGAATAAAATGATTTTTAAACATTGGTTGTCAAGCTACTACTTGAGTTTCTTGTTTGTTAGAAAGCCCGGATTACCTGGAAGGATGCTGTTTCAGACTTAGTATTGCTAATTTCGAGAACGAAGTAACCTATGATTATGAAGAAGTTGATTATTGCTAATAGTAAAAGTGCAAGTATTGTTCGATAAAATTTACAACAGAATCAGCATACGGAGTAACTATACATTCAATTACTAGGACTATCAGAGTTCGAAGAACTCATTGATTTAACAGAAGCCGGAGCATGATCGAAGAAGATTGGAAAGATTTCCAGACCTCTCTAAAAGCAGAATATTATCAGCAAAAAGATCGTGATATTGAATGGTACGTGGTTATTTTAAATTAAAAGAGGAATCTCGAAGTTACTTGATAGGAACGCCATTATGATCGGATTGTTAAGATATTATATGTGTAAGTGCGATGTTAAAGATGCAAAACTTAGCAAGTAAGAATTCATTATAATGCTTGGTTGCGACGACATTTCAACAGACTTTCTAAAATTGTATATGATGCAATCGGGATATGATCGAACAAGTTCGAAAAGTGAATATAAATGAAATATGGATGGTAACCCACGGTATCATTTTTGTCTTTAATATTACAGCGTATATTCCTTCTCAATTCCTAAAAATGTATGAACTTCTTTTCTCAAATAAACTCTTTTCTATGATATCAAAAAGGAGGATATTCCATTCCTTTCAAATTTAATTTTTCCCTCAAGTTTTGCTTTCGGATTGGGACAAACAGTGTTATGGTGAGACACTTTGTCAGAATGACGAAGAGTCGGGTAGGACGCCACCTAATCATGTGCTGTGTGCCATATGGTACGAAAGACTGCCATCTTAAGTACCAATGTGGTTGTCTCATTCATATTCAAATCCTTACTTCTTCTTTCTTTTCAACCCTAATTTCTATGAATTTTGAATCCTTCCAATCGTTTCATTGTACTGTTGTTCTATGCAAGAGGTTTTCAAACAGAAATCAACGTATTCTGAATCAAGCGGACGAAGTTCCATCTACGTCTTATGCATGGGAAGGAAATAAGGGTACCTGGCGAGGATTGTAAATCACTAGTCCCAGTGAAGAATCCACTAAGAATTAAGGGAATCTACTCCAATAAGGAATACGTTTTCGAGAATGAGAATATGCGATTTTCCTATAAAATATGTTATTCAGAATGCGGACGTGATGATATGGATGATCAAGGTAAATACCTTGCGCGATAAAGTATTAAAAGATGTGGGAGAAACTTAATTGTTTATCTCTCAAAGTTTTGTTGATAAGATGAATTACCCTATTGAATTGATAAGATTGTGATTAAAGGGTTAGCAAGTCAAGAACGTGTAATTGTCAAATAAGTGAGTACCATTGGTGGAATTGAGATTCCTGGCAATAAGTGGTGTAGAATTGATATCCTAGAAGGTAAGAAGATTTGATATTATTCTAAGGAAGGGATTGACTACTAAAGCGTGATATCCAGACATATCGTCGTGACGAAAAGATAATTCTGAGGATGCCAAATGAGAAGGTGAGGAGGTTCAGAAGATGAAAGAAGGTAACGAATTTGTTAATAACAATTGTGGTGATCAAGATACGAGCCTTATGGTGATTATGGAATATATAAAAGTCGGAAGCAAACTAAATTTGAAGATTTTATAACGATTAAAGAGTTTCAAGATATGTTTTCAAATGGGTTATCAATATTTCTTTCGATAAAGAAGTGAAGCTCGCGATTGACTTAACACTTGAAATGAAGCCAGTGACCAAGGCCTTCCCCAAAATGGCACCAGTTAAAATGAGGAAATTAGCAAAGCAGATGCAAGAGATGTTAGAAGAAGAAGCGATTAGACCTAGTGTACCCATAAGGTGCACTGATATTAATTATTAATAAGAAAGATGGAATTAAGAGATTATACGTCAACTAGCGGAAGCTCAACAAGTCTACTATCAAGAACAAGTATCTGTTACCTCAACCCAATGATTTGTTTGATCAAACGAAAGAAGCAAAGTACTTTTATGAGATTGATTTAAGACTTGGTATGTCACCAACTGAAGATTAAACCTATGGATATATCAAAGATAATTTTCAGAACTAAGTACTGTTCTCGTATCGTCAATTGGATTAACCAATATACAAGTAATATTTGAACTGGATGGACAGTTGCTTTAAGGAATATCCGAGTAAACTATAGTTGTGATACTTAAAGTTAATGGAGGGCCATGCAAAGCGTTTAATGATGACTGGGAAGTTGGAGAAGAAAGAAGTTGAATGAAATATAGTTCTTAGCATAGATAGTCAATGTAGAGAAGATCAAAAGAGATTCAACAGAAGTTAAAATTACTATGAGTGAAAAGAGACCAGAAACACCAACAAAAGTAAGAAATTTTATCATGGGTCGGTTACTATTAGAAATTTGTGCAGGATTTCGTGAAAGTTGCAATATCTTGGACGAAGCTAACCAGGAAAAGCAAGAAGTTTTGTGAAGTGGAGAAGGATGAAGGGAAAGTTTTGCGGAGTTAAATGAAAGAATGGTTTCAACACCTGTTTTATTAATTTAAAAGTATCAAGGAGGTTTGGTAGTTGATAGTGATGCTTCTCATTAGGGAATAGGATGTGTGTTGATGCAGCACTATAGGGTTATTGTATATGCATCCAGACAACCGAAACCTTATGAGTAGAAGTATCCTATCTATAATTTGGGAGTAACAATAATAATATTCGTTTTGAAAGATTTGGGAAACATAATATGTATGGAGAAAGGTGTAAGATCTATACGGGCTATAAGAGGTTGAAATATATATTCACGAGGAAAAGCAAAGATAGAGGAAGGCAATAACGGACATAGAGACTATACCGGAAGAATTTTTTATGAAATTTTAGAAGTTGAAATTGGGAATCAGAGTTTATAATCCAAGCAGGAGCAAGGGTGAATAGTATGACCTTTCAGTCGAAGTTGTTAAGGGAAAGATAAGGAGATGTCAAAAGAAGATAATGGATCGATGTTAGCAGTAGTGAGAGGAAATTCATGCGCCCAGGAGAATGATCATGATATCCCCAGATTCTCCTTTAGCACTTGGACGCTACAAGCAGAAGAATTAAGGAATGAGATCCCATAGGGAATTCATAATATCGAGTATTTAATCTATTGAAGAAATGCCAAGATATATAAAAACTTAAAGAAAAATAGTAATAACCGGATATAAGAAGGGAATTTCAGAATAGATTGGGAAGTGTTAGACATGCAAAAGAGTTAAAGCGAAGTATTGGAGGCCTAGTAGATAAGGCAGACCCAGGAAATGGTTTTACAAGAAACAAATTATGAAGTGTATCAATGATGTTAAGGGAGAAAAAGGAATGAAAGTATAAAAGTATGTACTGATTATCGGGAGTTTAACAAAACAATGAATAAGAAGAAGTGAGACCCTATAAAGAATTGATTACTTATGAGACCTAATTTAAGAAGTGTGTTATGTATTGAGAATTAACTTAAGATCTGACCTGAGAAAATATCAGAGATTACGATCAAAGTGAGTTCAGAACATGGCAAGCTCTAATGATATTATGTGAAATGACAATTGTATCAGGTGGCTATAAGGAATTAAGGATCATGGTGTATAAGGAGTACTTAGATAAGCAAATTGCATTTATTGATAACATCCTAAGCTACTCAAGGAATAAGAAAGTCTACGTGGGATGGGCAAGGATTTTTCTCCAAAGATCAGAAGGAAAGCAACTATACGTTGAGTCTTCAAAACTAAAATTTTGACCGAGGTTAACAAAAGATTTTGAATTAATCCATTAACGACTACCTAAACAAAGCTGTATGGTAACAGATGCCTTATATCGACAGAAAGGATTGGATGTAAATAAGACCACGGAGGAGTTAGTAAACGAATTGGAAAGAGTAAGAGATGTTTAACTGTTTGGAAACCAGGTTGAAAATGAGTACCGCCTATCATCCTTGAATAAAAAGTCAAGGTACGAAAATAATTCAGGAACTGTAAGATATGTTGAGAGGTTGAGTTTTAAGGAAACACTGGAATGATCATTTATCATCAATGTCAGTTTTGGAATGCTACTTTGTCAAGCTTCATGCGAATGCGAGTGTAGGTTCCCATTTTTTTATTGAGATAAAGTGAGAGAAAGGAAGTTGTTAAATTCTAAGTTAATTCTACACACCAAGAGCGTAATGTTATTGGTTAAAGCAGCTCGGAGTAGACAAAGAAAGAAGATGAAATTGTATTGAGAGAAAGTATGAGCATAGAAATAGGACCAGTAGTGTTAGTAAAAGTGTCGTCTTGAAAGAGATTGGATAAGTGTGAGTAGAAGGGACAAGCTAAGTCCTAAAATTAGTGAACCATTCGAGGTATTGATAAATATAGATAAAGTTGTTCATAAATGATATGACCGTCATACCTGTGTGTGCACTTAATGTATTTTACTTGTCAATGTTAAAGTGATAAGTATTGAGTTGGAATTAAATGATTGATCAGGAGCCAATGGGCTCTTGTCCAAGTTATTCTGCATATAGTGATCAATCCAAATTCTTGATCGTCAAAGGAAAGTCCTTGGAAACGAGTGCATACCTATTGTGAGTACGTTTGAACCCTCGAATAGAAAGGTCTACTTAGAAATTTGAGTCATATATGCTTGACAAATATCCTCACTTAATTAGTTAGACCAGATTCTGAGGACAGAATCCTTTTAAGGGGGGAAGGATATAACGGCTCGTGTGTTTTTGAATTATTTAAATATGTGATTATTACGGAAATTATTAAATAAAATATGTGTATTGGTTTTGATCGCTCTATGTTGGTTGATTATTATATAGGTGTAATTTATAATATACCGGGTTGTTCATGTGATTAATTATGGAGTCGTATTGGATTGTTTTCATTTTCAAAACTGGATTTGGTGCAAATTTATTTGCATAAATATTGGGAATGTTTCAAAAAATTATTTTTATGATTATATAATTACAATAATTATTTTTAGGATTTTATAAAATTGAGAAATTAATATTTTATTAATTATTTATCTTTAAATGATTTTCTGAATGCTTTTATTTGCAAAATCCATATTTAATTCTATAATTCTTCAAAAATTATGCAACCCATATTTATTTAAGTTTGGAATATTCTGAGAATTTTAAAATTATTTTGGAAACAGCCATTGATAAAAGCGGGTATAAGTGACATTTCAAAAATTGTGTTAAAATTTTGAAACTTACGTTTTTATTTACTTCGGGATATTTATAATATTATAAGATTATTTTCGCGATTTTCTGAATTTGTTTTAAACGCACCTCAGTTCCTTAAATGAGAAATGCGGGTATAAATTGCATTTCAGAAATTATTTTAAAATTCCGAAATTTATGTTTTTGTAAACTGCGGGATATTTATGATATTTTAAAATTATTTTCGGAATTTTCGGAGGTTGTTTTATTCGCACCTTGTTCCGTTAATTTCAAATTGTGGGACAAAATAGATCTTTAAATCTTCGTAATTATCCAAAACGAAACATTTCAGTTTTATAGACGATGTATTGCCACACGTTTCCTGCTGGTATTTTACGGAAAATAAAAAAAACAAAACAACAAGCACGTACAGTTCTTCTGTATCTCTCTTGATCCATTTTTCTTTCCTCTCGGTTTAATTTCTCTCGGTACACTCTCTCAAATCCCTCCTGTTAATCTCTCATTTCTCCCTTAATCTCTTTATTCCTCCTCCTTTACTCCTCTTTCTTGCTGACCGTTTTTTTCGGTTTCTTCCTTTCCGGCACAAGGTCGCCGCACCTGTTCCTTTTGTTCCATTGATGCTGATGTTAATTCCCATGGTATTTCAGAAATATACATATATATACTCACATATGTGTGTTGAATCTCCGGTGTTTCTCTGTGTGTGTGCCGCCTTGTTCTCTCCTCCGGCCGCCGTGATGCCGCCTGTTTTTCTGGCGAGGTGTCATTGTTGCGGTGGTGATTGTTAAGTGTGTGTGTAAACATTGTGTGTGTGTCAAGTGTGTGTGCGTGCAGTGTGTGTGTGCAGCGCCGGTGGCGCGTGTATTACCTGAAGTGTGATGGTGTGGTTCGAGTGTGCTTTGCTTCTGTTGCTTGGTTATTAATTAAATTATTATGTTTGTTTTTATTTTCTGCAGAGGCATATTTGACGGATTTTGTGAAATAAAATTATTGAATTCGTGCGGGAAATTATTAAAAAATAATCGGTGAAATTCGTGATTGGAAACCCGATTCGGGTACCTCCGAATTTTACCGTCGTCGATGATGAGCCTCGGCGAGTCGACGGTGGACAGTGATGATCCAATTCTGAGTCCTAATATGAATAAAAATGTAAAATACGAATAAGAGTAATAGTTAAATAATATCGGTGATTGGGATTCGTGCATTTGGATTGTGATTTGGGTTGTCATTGTAGTTGATGTGAATTGATTTGACGTCGATATTGTGTTCGACGGGTAGTCCGATAAACAAAAGAGACGCTGCCCGATTTCCGGGAAATTCACCTACGAAAATACGGAAGCGTATCTGACGATTATCGGGATGTCGAATGGTTATATAGATATATATGTGTTCTATATGGAACTCGATTGCACGATGTGATGAAATAATTTGCTAAAATCCATAACCCTGATTTTGTGAAATTACAAGTATACGTATTTTCGGAAAGCGAACACCAAATCGATTTCTCGAGAATGTGAACCCTGACTGTTGGGTGTGTTGTTATATTATAATAATCCATATAATTACGAGTCGAGTTTGAATATCGTTAAGTAAAAATTAGTATTGAGGATATGTCAAGCATACCTAGACGTCTAAAGTAGGGTATTTCGACCCTATAGGTTATAGTCGGGAACCTGAAAGTGGACGATGGACTAAAGATAACATAGTGGTCAGTCGACGAGCTCAGTAGAGTTTCAACAGAAAGACCTGAGTGTCGAAGTCGAATCCAATGGGATCTAATGGTTGGGCGTTAGAACCTGAGCAGCAGAGTCGGCTCAGGGTTGATCAGTAATAGTTGTAAAGCCTTGTAAGGCAAGTATTTTTGAACTTTTCTTCAAGATATGTACCAATGTTTTGAACTGTTTTATAACATATTGTTATCATTAAACATAACTCCTGTTTTATAATGCATATGCTTCAAACTATTTACCCTTAAACCCTGATTCTTTCTTGATCTTGAGCCGTAAGCCTTATTCTTTGCATACCGTACTTTTTTGATCCTCAGACACCAAACCACACAAATATGATACTACTTCTCAAATGTATAACTACCAAACTTCAAACACTGGAACGAAATTGCTTGAAAACACAACAGTTTTTATATCTCAACCATTTCTTACAACATCAAAGAACTATACCTTGAACAATCATTATTTGTTTAATACCTGATCACTTTACAAACTGAAAACCGTTTCTTATACGTACCTTGATACAGCCCTGTGATGCATCTTGAATTGCATTATGTTTTATTACCGATGTTTTATCGTTGTTGAATATGATCTTGCTCATTGAATTACATTGTTATTACACTGAATTGTTTTAGAATTGGATAGTTTTCTTTATATGGACCAGATTCGTGGTCAGACCAGATTCGTGGTCGAATTAGGCCAATATGTGCCTTGGATCCAGTAATTAGAGCAGTGATGTGTGCTTTGCTCGGGGTTAGTGCGTGACTGATCAGCAGCCTAACCTTGGTTTTAAAACTTAAAATGAATATCCAATTCTAATGACTAGTTAAAAAGAAACTTGATTCATCTGAATCATCTCACTTGATCATTGTTTAACCCCAGTTTTCGTTATTATGACTGGCTGAGCTAGTTAGCTCACTCTTGTGAATCTTTTTATGTATTCTACAGTTAAAAAGGGATACGGTTGATAACGAGGTTTCCCAGTTCAATGTACGAGCTAGGATTCGAGATTGAGTTGGATCAAGTTAGCAGAAGCTTATCGAGGTAGTGAGATAGTAAGATTGTAAGAATAATTTTATTATCAACTGTAAGTTAAATTAGTTGGGATTTGGTATGTTGTAATAAAAATTAAGGTCGTGGCTTATTTTCATACTTTAACCTGTTGCGATCCGTGGTTTTGTGAAGCAGGGTCATTATAAATAATATTTCTTATACAGGTTGATATATTGTGTTTGTGTTGTGGACCCCAAACTTCTGACCCGGGTTTGGAGGGCACCACAGATTCTATCTTATTTACCATATTAAAGCTAGATACAAGATTACTCATCAAAATGTCTTATACATAGACTATTAAGAGTTTAAAGTATAACCCGACCATCTCGAAAGAATGCCAATTTACTCTGTTATATTAATGTCAAATGAAAAATCATAAAACATGAAAGTTGTAGATACTTCTGAGATCTTTCCAAAAGGGTAAGGCTCATTAAAAACGGATAAATAACGAATTCAGAAATTGGATAAATGTGGGTTGCCTGAACAGAGTCAGGCCCTGATCACAGAAGTAATTTGACATTTAAGACTCCTAAATCCCAGAATATGACTCTAAGTTGTGAACGCAAAATGTAGAGTTTGAAAAGATCTTTTCAGAATGGTATTCTTCAAAATTTTCTGATAAATATTTAATTTACTATAAATTTTCAAAGTCTGCCTCTCAGTTTTGAAAATTTTCTGGCAGGTTACAAAAACTGCAGAAATCACCTCCTTATAAGCAGAATTTCGAAAAATTTAAAGAATCAAAGTTGTAGAGAATTCAAGTATATTTCTAGAGACTCTGAAATCATAATATTCCGACCTGTAATAAATTTTATACGAATTTAGCAAGAAAACAAAACCTAATACTTTGAAATCAAACCTTATATTTTTATAACTATATTAACAATCAATTTCACACAGAAAAACCATTTAAACACATGTTTCTCTCAGCAACAACAAAACAATGACATGCTTATATCAAAACTAATATACGTCAAGATATCTTAGCATGCATTACTAATTTATTGCCATAATTATGTTTAGAACTTAAATTCATAAAAGAACACTACATGCAAAGGAGATTAATTACATACAACACTTTTTAAACAATTAGATTCACTTAAACACTCTTATCACCATCAACTACATCATATAAGTTAAGAAATCCATCCTCTCATATATACATATACACAAGTCGCATATATATACACTTCCATGATACAAAACTTTATTACTTTAAACCACTAAATTAACAACTATTTTCACCAAGAAACACCATATACATACATATTCTTCACATACATATACACCCGCATGTTTACAACACACATAAGACACCAATTTCCAATATGCAACTATAATCCATGACATGCAATTTGAATTAACTAACACTAACACTCTATTACTCAATAAACTCAAGTGAAATCACATGAAACTCTAGTTTCTCCCTCAACAACACCAAACTCAAATATACACACACCTATACATACACACATATACCAGCATGCAAAGTACAAGTTTAATGTAAAAGAAGAGAAAAGATTAGATCCTTACCTAGCAACAAAGGAAGAAGAAAAGTTGTGTGCTTGTGTGTGTGGTTTTTGGCTAGGGGAAAAGAAAACCGAGAGGAAGAGATGGGGGAAGATGATGTCTCGGGTAAAATGAGGAAAGAAAGAGGGAGGCTGATGTTTTATTTAATAAAATAAGGGTATTTTGGTAATTTCACGTATAAATTTTTTTGTTTTAATAGTTTTCTTTTGATAAATGAATGCAAAAATGTTTCTTTAATAAAATACAAACTGTTCTGAAAGTTCTGTAAGTTATAAATTTTATATTTTTAAAACGTAGAGCACGAAATTAGCTTCGCTTGCATATATTTCAAATATTTTTCTGATGCACGGTTATTTTTATATGAATTTTACAAGTTTGACTACGAAAAGTGCAAAAACAGTTCTTAATTCGAATTAAAAATAGGAAATAGCCCAAAATACTCACTTTCACATTATTATAAAGTTTTCAATACCAAAATAATGATTTTAGAACAATAATAAAATTTTTATTATTTTCCAACTATTTTTCAGAAATTTAAATAAACATTTATTCACACTTTATTTTTCTATATTCACTTAAAATTTCATAAATAAATTTCCAAGCACTCTAATAATCACATAAATAAATTTCAAACATACTAATAATCACTTAAACCACACTTTAGCATATAAATATCACATATTTTATTTTTCTAACTAACTTCTCATATTTCCATAATTCCCACTTTTCAATTTCCACTTTCACATTTAAATTTCCATCTTTAAATTTTATAATGCTATTATAGCATCAATAAATCCACAATTCACTTTATCACAATTCCTCTGAAATAAATCAGACTGGAATAAATATATTATTATATATATTTATTCTCTACTTTCACATAAATAGCACAGAAACAAATAATCATTATATTAAAATTTTACGGTCGTTACATTCTTCCCCCTTAAAGGATTATGTCCCCAGAATCACACCTAAGTAAACAATTAGGGATACTTCTCGAGTATTTCACTCTCAAGTTCCCATGTGAACTCTTCCACAAGAGGATTTCTCCACAAAACTTTGACTAGGGACACAGATTTATTCCTAAGCGCTTTTCTCTCCGATCTACCATCTTTATCGGATGTTCCTCATAAGATAAGCTAAATCCTTAAGTATCCATATTCTATTTCATGGTATGCAATTGGAATCCTAAAGTTTAAGAACCATTACACAATATAATGTGAACATGGGGTATGTGTAGAGATAATATCATCTCAAACACGACTTATCTTGTCCATCAAAACTTTGCGTAAATCCTGATGCACAGAATCTCGTCTGATGGTTCGTCTATACTCCAACATTTTTAGATTGAAGGTAAAGAATATAAAATGCAAAATTCTCACTTGTGCCAATTCTTGATTCAAAAGTTTGTCGATGAAACACATTGTTTCAGAATAGTTGATTGGAACTAAGGTTCAATGATCAAGAAGAAAAGAATGAAAATGATAATGACATGATTGAGAACAAGCATATTAGTACTTAAGATGGCCAGTCTTAGTACCATACAGTTCATAACACACATTTAGGTGGAGTCCCACCAAACTATTTGTCACGAAGACAAATAGCCACAGTACGTGTATTGTTTGTCTCAATCAGATGACCAATTTTCAAGGAAATAAAAGATGTTCGAAGGGAGTTGGAAGTATAGAACAGATTCTGGATACTTTTAGAAAACAATAAAAATTACACTTTAGAGTGGTAGAAGAGAAATTTATCATTGGTCATTTTCATAGGTTTCTCATACACGTACTCGTAAAACAACTATAACCCATTCTTTCGTATCTCGAGAGTGGATTACACATCCACATCAATGTAGCTTTTCATACCAGATTCATTACTTCTTTTCCATCAATCACGGAAACTCACCAACATGAATATTTGCAGCAATAACCTCTTTCCACGTTATTCACACTCGGAGCTTTCGAATCGCTCTTTCCTCGTAATACACTCATAGATCAAAATCTATCTAGGTTCGTTTGATGACATTAATGGTCTTCTTACATATAAAGCCCATAAGGTGATATACCAATATTCGCATTACATTTGCTATGGCATAAATCCACTAACGACGGATGTTCATCCTTAGTTTTATTTACTGTATAAGACTTCCACTCTTAGTATATCATCCCCTGTCTGAATCATCCTTTCTTTTGAAGATGCACTCATTGACGATGAATTGTTCTCATCTACATTTTAGTGTCTACACAAACTTGGAACTTATTCCAAAGTCTTTGAGTAATTCTTTGCTATACCTTTCACAATACACTCTGAAACCCCATACCACATGACTATTATCCTCATCTAGTTGTCTTGTAGAAACTTTTCATTAACCATTTAGAAATGTACTAACTTGATCGATTTCTACCATCGTTCTTGTCTTATATTAAGTCCTTTCTATATAAAGACAAAACTTCTGGCTCCTTTAATCCATACGGGTTTTCTTACTTGTTTCTATACGAATAAATGTCTCCAAATCTTGGGGCACTCAAGTTCTCGTTAGTTTCAAATCATTTGCTAAATGATTTTACTTGCAAGACTTTCGCTGTTCGGTAACTATAATAACCTGACCATATTGTACCAAAATGCATTCTAACCCATTATAAGAAATACCATTATAAATCGCAAGATTGTCTCGATCACCAAGTAGAACCAACATGGTTAGGACACTAACCCTTTCCTTAACAAAAAATAATTTCTCTCATGATTATCTTTCTAATCAAACTTTTCCCTCCTCCTTATTGTCATTGTCACTAATGTCATTATCTTTCTTAAACAATTTCCTTAGAAGAGTTGGCCATTACTAAAGTTCCTTGTTTCCGTAGATATCTCTATCATTTCCCACTTCTTTTAAATTTCAACACTTGTGTAATTTACGTTGATTCCCTCACGACTACCTATTTCTTTAATAACTCAAAATTTAAAAACTTCACATACAGCTATTCTTTTCTTTTCTTAGGATCATCAAGTCGTCCTTCCAGTGTTTGGTGTACTCACCCTTCGTATTTGAATAAATAACACATTATTAAATCCTTGTATAAATTACTGTCTCTAGCAGATTTTCAAACTTATTTTCTACTTGATAGTAACTTCATTCTTAAATCAACCATAGAGAAGTATGTTGCTCTTCCCAACAGTTCAACTCAATCATCATTTCAGTTACTTATGCTTGATTTTCTAATTGAGCTTTCCATAATCGATATACTAAGCCTTATAACTCCTTTATCCAAAATTTCTGGCAGTCGAATTGCCAGTCTTCTCATTTCAACTAGTACCACTCTGTGTAGTCTTTTGCCACTGATTTAATTCTAGGCATCGCACTAAAAATTCACATCTCTACTATGAGATAAGCAAAGTTGCTTATCTGCAAACACACCTTGACCTCTTTAATCATGAGGATTTCTTCAATCTTGAGTATTTCTTGACGGATATTCACTAGATGTGTGACACACATAGGCTTCACATCCTCGTCTTCACAATCCTTTTAACTTAAAATAAGGGTCTGAATTTCTTAACGTGCTTTTGTCCTTGAAGCATAACTTCCTCGTCATTCATAGACTTCATGTTAATCTGTTTCTTCTTGTACTTATTTGTGCATCGTAATCCTATAATAAATCCATTCCTAGGGTTCTATCAAATTTTTCTTAATTTGGAAGATATCATATTCACGATGAAAGAACAATATGTTATCTTAATGTCAAAATGTTAACATACATGACCAACGTGAACTCTGTCCTGATCAACTACTCTTATAACCAAATTTGGTCATAACGGTTGATCTTAAATTACAGCGTTCCTATTACTACTTCCACATTTTGAACTATATCTTTCTTAGATAAAATGAAGGTCCTTTCCCAAAAATTCCGATGCTTGTGATGGTCTTATGACACCTTGAAATTTTAGTTGTTTGGAGTAGTTCCTTAAAATACCTTATTGAATAGCCCACTATACCACACTTTGTTACAAGTAAAATCCGGATCCACTCTTACACTTATACTCGTGCATTTCTCAGTAAAGTAATCCATTTTATTTTCTTCAACTTTATCTATATTTATTTTCTTCCCTAGATCACTTACTTTCTTCTTTTATAATCACAGCCTTATAAACCACTGCTCACATAAGTTCGAAGTTCAAATACAGCCATCATGCTGCTTAATCCGATGCTTGAAGCTCTTGGCTCTTTTTACATCCTTAAAAGCCTATTTCTGACACCATTTATGTTAAAACAGTAATCTTGGGCTTATAACCGCTTTGCTTATATTTTCTTATTTTCAACTTCAAAATTTTACCCCCAAGTGCTCCTTCATACAGTCTTGTGTATCCTTTACTAGAAACGGCTCCGTAAATCTCTACCATGTCATCGTACTTTCTCTTTCCGTTTCTCTAACTGATTTCCACTAGAAACCAACTTGAAAACTCTATCTTTTGGTCTTCACCAACTTTAACCATGCCAAAAGTTTTATCTATTTACTTAAATCCAAACTCTGGCTTTGGTCAGTTCCACAGTTTCCTGAGCCTATGTGAATTTGGCATCTTATGAGGATATAAAACTTACCACTTACGGCTTGACGTTGTTGTTATTGTTGTGCCAAAGCAGCAGTTATTGTCAGACTGGTTATAAAATTTGGGTTATGGTAAGGTCAGTTTGACTCCAAACTTCCAGTGTTATAGGTTTGAGAAATTGTCTTGAGAGCGATATCCTCTTGACGAGTAAACAAGCAACTTACTAAGAAATATGCTACATGCTTAAGAAACCATGTAATTTTTATCCTTGTAAAAGGATTTAATTCTATTTTTTAGTACAATAAAAAGATTTAACTCATGCAGCCTTATTACCCTATAAGTTGCTCGTATCCTCCAGGAAATAACAAGGTATGGTTTATTGGTAATAAAACAATTTTGGAATGTTAAGGTGGGTATATAAAAGTTGTATATGGAGGAAATAGTAAGGTGTTCAATGAATATGAAAAAAAGGGCGTACATCTGTAAAGGTAAAAGTTATGGTTGCAACAGTTGAGTTCAAAAATAACAGGAGAGAAAACAGCAGTCCGACGATTAGTCAAATGGGTAAAATAATGGGAAAAACAACCCCAACTGTCATAAGCTGCTAGACAACAACAAGGAAATTATCGAAATTAATGGTGACCTACACATCTGAAAAGATTAACTTAGAACCATCCGATACTGACGTAAAATAGTATCTAAACAAGTTCTACTAACTGAGCTGAGTACCACGCCAACAACTTCTTTTCCCAATAGCTTAATATCTCCTTTGTCGAGCAATTCTTAACACAGTCCACATCCATTTTTCCAACTTCATCAGTCTCCCAGTCCTTTCCCAAGAAGTGTAAACAGATGATCCTTCCCGAAGATGACCACATGCCATCTCTTCTAGACGTTCAATCCTAGATACCCACTCACTTTCAGAAACGTCTACCCGTTGCCTAATCTCATTAGACATCTGATCAACTAAGGATCTTAATTTTGAACCTTTGTCCAAACACCATTTCTCGGTCGTGTGATAGCTCCGCATAAATGCAGTAGGGAATTTGTGGAACTGGAATTGTCACAGGGCCCGAAACAGGTTCCATAACTGGTAAGACAAGAGTCCCGGTAGTCGATCTGACCGGATGCCACACAATTTCTTCCTCAAAATCAATCTCAGACTTGTACTCATGACTAGACGCTAAGGCTGAAGGGTCGGTAGGAGAAGTCCTATCCGATTCATCATCACTGATGCTGCTATCCGGCATCTGCGATAATATAAGTATGCAAGGTGAAACGAAAAAGGTTATCTTAAATTCTAACGCCATCGTATCGTAGAGATCTTAAAGTCGAGACTATATCCTACAATCCCAACCCAAAGTCTATATAGTTTGAAACTTAATTCATAACTTAACATTCCTACAACCCACCTAATCCTGACTTGTTTCAATGACCAAAACCTGTAGCTCTGATACCAAACTGTGACACCCTCACAATCAGGGGCCTAGATTGTGGAGTCACCATGCTACAAATTACAATAATATAAAACAGAATCATAAACATAATGCCATGGCCCCTTGCACTGCTACAGGATCTAATACAGGTTAAGGTATGAAACAAGTTACATCTAACTACATAACATGATGCTATTACAATCTTTTTTAAATACAAAAGATAACTTCATATAGAAGCTGCCACTGATCTACCCCCTTTCTAGCTACCTGCGATGTCATAGCGAATCTAACTATGCGTGAAGGTCCAAAGTTCGCATTCTTCCTAGCTGACCTTCTAAATCCAACCATACTCGAGCTTAACCGTAAAATTTAGATAACAAAGCAACGTGAACTACAAAAGCTCAGCAAATAACAATAACATTAAAACAGTTAAGCTATCAGGGATCAATAGGTATCAAGATCAACTATGATATTCAAATAGAAATCCAATATAAGGAATAAGGAAAGGAATTATAGAAAATTTCCTTATCGTCAGTTCAAAATTCAAGTTTTCTTTCAAACTCTTCATAAAATTCTTTCTAACATCTTTTCAAAAACCATTTCAAGAAAACATTTTCTAAGGAAATCTTTATTTCAAAATATATCTTTTGATTGGAGTTTTCCCACAACATCATAGACAATACGGGTGATCAGGCACGTAATGCCTCCCATCAGGACCTAATCGTCCTTCTGAGCTTTCATGTATATGGGGTCCCCTAAGACTAGTTCCAAAACTAGTCAGCTAGACTTATTGCCATTGCTAGCGCAACACAACCAAAAATGCTTGACCGGCGTCACTCGGCCACTTACACCTCCAATCTATAGGAATCCGTAGAAAACATTTTTGACGGAATTCCTGTATCAATTATGAAAATATCTTTCAATTTTAAGCTTTACCAACCTTTTGATGAAATAAGACCTTATTGGAAAGTCTGAAATCATATTTAAGTTCATTTTTGAAACTCGGGGATATCATGTCAAGTATCAGGTATCAAAAAGAACGCAATGGGTTCAAATATAGGTATTATCAACAATGAACCAAAAGGTTCTCATAATGAATGAAATTGTGAGCATTTGAAAATATAAAGGAAACAGGCTTATTTATCAATGGCTGAGATTTGGTATTCAAAATTTAAATTAACATGCAGGAATATAAGTAAAAGAGAGATAGAGTAGTTGAGGTTTCGTTACTTGCCTCTCAAAAGTATCACACTATCACAGTCCTGCCTAACCACAATCTTCACTGGATCTTAGCTTTAACTTTTTCCTTTGTTATGCTTGCGTACTCACTCTTTAACTCTACACGAGTAAGAACTCTATTTCAGAATCATTCTAAATACAGTTCGACGTTCACTTTAAACGTCTACCTTAACTACCCCTTTTGCGATACCTACATTATACTTATATATGTACTAATATTTCATATATATATATAGCACACATATCATAAACAGGTCACATAGTACATAACACATATTGCACATATGGTCACTATCCGATCTTCAATTTCAAACTTAGAAAATAATTCCTTATTTGAAACAAAATTTTAAATTTAATACTCTCTTGCAAATTATTTGATCATGTTTAGAAAACAAACTTTAAGTTTAAAAGAATTTGAAATCCATATTATAGTTTGACGAATTAATTGTAAGTCAAACTAAGTTGATTCGAATAACTGATCGTTATTTGATAACTTAATTTGACTAGCAACTAACCTAGTGAAACTATAGTATTTAAGCATCTTGAAAACGTAATCGCTTTTCGAAGATAGTCTAGTTACTCAACAAGTGAAACTACATTGGATAGCTAGCCAAACTACGTTAGATTTTTAAAAGATTTTAACAAAATTTCGGCAGCATATCCTCTGTATTTCCAACACACCAGTCGACCATTGTCGACACCCAAACACAAGCAATCAGCCTCATATACAATCACAATACTATATTATGGTAGTATAATACTACTATACAAACTTCATAACAAACATACCATTCAACTTACTTGCTCTTTATACTATTTCAAGAATAAACAGGTAAATAATAAACCATTATATAAAAACTAAGTACATTGACTTATAAACAGTTTACACAACTAGTACATTATTATCGATACTAGTTTACAATCAAAACAGACCAAATAGCCAAACACATTTAATCAACCAAGAACATAAACTAATTTCAATAAGGCACATACTAGCACACGCCATCACACAAACACACATATTCTATCGTATTTACCATATTAAAGCTAGATACAAGATTACTCATCAAAATGTCTTATACATAGACTATTAAGAGTTTAAAGTATAACCCGACTATCTCGAAAGAATGCCAATTTACTCTGTTATATTAAAGTCAAATGAAAAATCATAAAACATGAAAGTTGTAGATACTTCTGAGATCTTTCCAAAAGGGTAAGGCTCATTAAAAATGGATACATATGAATTCAGAAATTGGATAAATGTGGGTTGCCTGAACAGAGTCAGGCCCTGATCGCAGAAGTAATTTGACATTTAATACTCCTAAATCCCAGAATATGACTCTGAGTTGTTAACCCAAAATGTAGAGTTTGAAAAGATCTTTTCAGAATGGTATTCTTCAAAATTTTCTGATAAATATTTAATTTACTATAAATTTTCAAAGTCTGCCTCTCAGTTTTGAAAATTTTCTGGCAGGTTACAAAAACTGCAGAAATCACCTCCTTATAAGCAGAATTTCGAAAAACTTAAAGAATTAAAGTTGTAGAGAATTGAATTATCTTTCTAGAGACTCTGAAATCATAACATTCCGACCTGTAATGAATTTTATACGAATTTAGCAAGAAAACAGAACATAATACTTTGAAATCAAACCTTATATCTTTATAACTATATTAACAATCAATTTCACACAGAAAAGCCATTTAAACACATGTTTCTCTCAGCAACAACAAAATAATGACATGCATATATCAAAACTAATATACATCAAGATATCTTAGCATGCATTACTAATTTATTGCCATAATTATGTTTAGAACTTAAATTCATAAAAGAACACTACATGCAAAGGAGATTAATTACATACAACACTTTTTAAACAATTAGATTCACTTAAACACTCTTATCACCATCAACTACATCACATAAGTCAAGAAATTCATTCTCTCATATATATATATACACAAGCCGCATATATATATACTTCCATGATACAAAACTTTATTACTTTAAACCACTAAATTAACAACTATTTTTACCAAGAAACACCATATTCATACATATTCTTCACATACACATACACCCGCATGTATACAACACACATAAGACACCAATTTCCAACATGCAACTATAATCCATGACATGCAATTCGAATTAACTAACACTAACACTCTATTACTCAATAAACTCAAGTGAAATCACATGAAACTCTAGTTTCTCCCTCAACAACACCAAACTCAAATATATATACACCTATACATACACACAGATACCAGCATGCAAAGTACAAGTTTAATGTAAAAGAAGAGAAAAGATTAGATCCTTACCTAGCAACAAAGGAAGAAGAAAAAGTTGTGTGCTTGTGTGTGTGGTTTTTGGCCGGGGAAAAGAAAACCGAAAGGAAGAGATGGGGGAGGATGATGTCTCGGGTAAAATGAGGAAAGAAAGAGGGAGGCTGATATTTTATTTAATAAAACAAGGGTATTTTTGTAATTTCACGTATAAAAGTTTTTGTTTTAATAGTTTTCTTTGATAAATGAATGCAAAAACGTTTCTTTAATAAAATACAAACTATTCTGAAAGTTCTGTAAGTTATAAATTTTATATTTTTAAAATGTAGAGCATGAAATTAGCTTCGCGTGCATATTTTTAAAATATTTTTCTGATGCACGGTTATTTTTATATGAATTTTACAAGTTTGACTACGAAAAGTGCAAAAACAGTTCTTAATTCGAATTAAAAATAGGAAATAGCCCAAAATACTCACTTTCACATTATTATAAAGTTTTCAATACCAAAATAATGATTGTAGAACAATAATAAAATTTTTATTATTTTCCAACTATTTTTCAGAAATTTAAATAAACATTTATTCACACTTTATTTTTCTGTATTCACTTAAAATTTCATAAATAAATTTCCAAGCACTCTAATAATCACATAAATAAATTTCAAACATACTAATAATCACTTAAACCACACTTTAGCATATAAATATCACATATTTTATTTTTCTAACTAACTTCTCATATTTCCATAATTCCCACTTTTCAATTTACTTTCACATTTCACTTTCACAATTAAATTTCCATCTTTAAATTTTATAATGCTATTATAGCATCAATAAATCCACAATTCACTTTATCACAATTCCTCCGAAATACATCAGACTGGAATAAATATATTATATATATATATTTATTCTCTACTTTCACATAAATAGCACAAAAATAAATAATCATTATATTAAAATTTTACGGTCGTTACATATTCACTTTTCATTTTTTAAAAAAAACCAAGGTTAGGCTGCTGATCAACCACGCACTAACCCGAGCAAGGCTCCCAGCTTTGCTCTATATATTGGATCCAAGGCACGCATTGGCCTACTATGACCACGAATCTGGTCCGACCACGAATCTGATCCACATTTCTAAAACCATCCAATTCTAAAACAATTCAAAATGATAACCAATGTAATCAATAAGCTGAATCATAAACAACATTTATCTTGAAGCACAGGGTGATTCAGAATACCATGAAGGTATAATAAGAGATTCAAAAAGTTTGGCTTTCAATCAAGGAAAGAATCAGAAATTAGAAGACCAGGGGTTCAAGGGTTCCAAGGATTGGTCTTCTAATATTGAAAGTTTGGCTTTCAATCAAGGAAAGAATCATAAACAACATTTATCTTGATATACTGGTTGGTATATCAAGCAATTCAATATTAGAAATTAGTATGTGGTAGATATATATTTATGGAGTAGTATCGTATGTGTTTGGATAGTATCTGAGTATTCAACAATCAATGGTTTATGAAGAACAAGGATTATGGCTCAAGATCAAGAAAAATCAGGGTTCAAGGTTAAATAGTTTAAAGCACTTGCAATATAAAATAAGAATTATTTTGAATAATAGCGACATGTTATGAAAACAGTTTAAAAATATTTGTAACATATCTTAATGAGAAGTTCAGAAGTACTTGCCTTATCATCGACGATTTCCACTTTACTTGTACTCATATAACAGTTTTACCCATCAACCACTTTTCTTCTATTTCTATGCCTTGCTTCTATTTATCAGTCACTTTCCTTCTCTTTCTACGCTTTGATTCTATTTATAGATCACTGGTTTCCTTTTCTATGCCTCGCTGACTCTGCTAGGCATCACAAGTATCTATCAATTATTCATACTCATATTATTCTAATCGTCACATAAACGTCATAAGCTTTTATCTACCCTTCGTTTCACCCAAATCCGATTTACGGATTAAAAGTTATGACTAAAACAGTCAAACCATAACCACATAGGCATATAACACATCAATCAGTTAGCACGTAGCACATAGCATGCAAGATATTCGATCAAAATAATTTTTCAATGAAGATTCGGGGTCAAAATGATTTTCCAGGTATTTAATACGAATTTTTGAACATTTTTCGGAATTAAAACGGGACTCCAAATCAATTTATAATTAAATAATAGGGTTGGAACACCCGAATCTGACTTTAAAATAATTTAATAATAATTATCGAGCCTTAAAAATAATTTAAAATAATATTCTAAAGTTCAAAACTATTTTTCGGAATTTTTAAATCAATTTTAAATTATTAAATCTAATTATTAAATCAATTAAAATTAATTAATAATTAATTAAATTAATTAATCAATTAATTATAAATTAATCAATTAATTACAATAATTAAAAACTAATTAAAGTTAATTAATAAAATAATTTTGATTTATTTTTGAATAAATAAATAATTAAAACAATTTTCTGGATTTAAAATAATTAAATAACCATTTTTCTGATTTTTAAATAATAAAAATATCATTTTCGAAAATAAATAAAACAGGAATCTGGTTTTTGTATGTTTTTACAACTGTAATATTAAAAATGAAATTTTCTGAAAACCTGGGGGGTCAGAGGGTTATTTCACCACCTTCTCCCCCACATTTCTTCCTCGGCCGTCACCCGCGAAGCCATGGCCGCTGGCCAAAAGCTTCCCGGCGACATCGCACCTGTCCAGAATAGCGTAAAAACGAGTAGCTAAATTCCCTAGCATTCCAGAAATCATTTTATCAGCTCCAAATTACCAGATTCACCACCAAATGGCCGGGATTTCTCCCGCCGTTTCTTTCCCATTTTTTCCGGCGAAGTCGATTTCGACTTCCTTTGATAAAACGGACACTACTAAATGATTCCCCTTCCCACGATCTGTTTATGTAATTAGTATGTTTGCAGGTTTAAAGAGTCGAAAATCCTGCCAAAAGTATGAGTTTTCTGGTGAAATTATTCAAGAACACGAAGAACATTCAAACTCAAGAATCAAATCAACTTTTCTACATGTTATTCAAACTCAATTTTTTCTACATAAGATTTCAGAATTTTATGTGCTTGTATGAATTAATTATGATTTTTACAAGTTATATTATGGATTAATTTTATCTGATGAGAAATCGTTTCTCAGAATAATTTTGAATGTTGATCTGGGTTCTACAAGTGTTGTAGATCGTCTGGGTATTTTTCTTATAATTTTATGATGTATAGATTATTTATTATGAATTTTTGAAGTTGTTGTAATTAAATTCGTAATTAAATAAAGATATATATATATATATATGAATTGTAAGTATGTATATATATATGTACATCTGTTGTCTATTGCATAATCTGTGCTGCACGGAGAAAGACAGAGTTGACAGGGACGGCGGCACGGAAATCCGTGCGAGAAAAGACGGCGGCTGTTCTGACAGGCGGAGAAACGCAGAAGAAAGGGTGTCGCGCATTCCGGGAATGCGTTACACCCTGTGGCACATTCACGGAATGCGTTACACCTTTTAATGGCTTAAATGGGTTTTAACGCATCACCGGAATGCGTTACAGGGCTTGTAACGCGTTCCTGTAATGCGTTACAGCCCGACTGTCCACATTAAATTTGATTTTTTGGGAGTTTCGTAACTCCGTTTTGGGCGTGCAATATATCGTTGGATTCGTTTTTCTGAGACGGATCTAATGGAGTGATCAAATTTTAGTTTATATAAAATTTTTGAACTGTTTATATTTCCGAAAGTGTTTTAAAGCTGTTTTTGACTGTTTTAATAGCTTTTAAATGCTTCATGTGATACATAGAGATGTATAATGCTTAGACCAATATGCTAGATGATGTAACATGCCTACCTTGACGTTTATTCATGTTTATATATGTGATATATGCTTAGTTTATCATGCGATGATAGATTTAGGTGAACTTAAATGAACATAAGGCGTTTGTTAGACAATCTAGTATAGTAAAATTGTTTCATAACCTTAATAATATTATTATGAATACAATCATGAGATTCTTGTGTTTATGAAACACGTAATTGAATATGAATTTTCAATATTGAGAGAGAGGATGATTCTGTCAACAACAGATTTCTATCTGTAAGAAAGGGTTATTAAGTGACGCCTCTTGACAATGCTCCACCCGATTGGGGAATCATCTGATTATTGATTATTGATTTGAAATATTTAATTTAAAAGGAATAATCTCTTTATAATATGATTATGATTGTAACGTAATATAATCCCTCTAAAATTAAATAATATCAAGTAGTAATTGGTCAATGACACAACGGGCTTGTGTCGGTCATAGCCTTCCAACATGATAGAAAGTAGTTCTTATTTTTAAATCATTGTCGGTTCGTGCTACAGCCGAGGGCTTTGATTTCGAAATAAGAAATACTTGTCTATTACATAGAGATGTGTACGTTAAATTAGAATCTAAAGGTCGGTACGTGCCACAGCCGTGGGCCGTTGGAGACTGATTCAAATGTACGGAATGTTGGGTTAGACTTGACTTAGAATATTGAGTTTGTCGTGCCACAACCGTGACTCAGGTATTCAAGAGGCTAAAGTTTGATTAGGGAATAACATAAGATGTAATTGACAAGAGTTGTCTGTCTATTGAACATTACATGGCGGTTCGTGCTACAGCCGGGGTTGTGTAATGGAATGTAGGATCCCTATTCCCACTAGCATTATGAATGCTTAATTTTTCACGTAGGGGGTTGAATAAATTAGATAAACTAGTGGGAGCCACTTATGAATAAAGACCCGATTCATATAGTATTTTAAAATGAAATCGAATATTTGCTAACTGTTGTTATGTGTTTATCATTTACAGATTTACAATATACATTATATCTTCTGCACTATCACTCAGGAGCATACTGGATGCTCACAAGTTGACTGGTCCTAATTATGCTGACTGGCTTCGAAACTTGAGAATTGTTCTCAGGATTGAGAAGCTGGAATACGTGATTGACTCACCTAAGCCTACTGAACCTGCTAGTGATGCACATAATGATGAACATGTTGTGTATCGTAAGTGGATAGATGATGCAGATGTTGCTCAATGCATCATGCTAGCTTCCATGAACATTGAGCTACAGAAGCAACATGAGCATATGGATAGTGTGAGCATATGGATGCTCACACTATCCTCATGCATCTACAAGAGTTGTATGATGTGGCAGGGAGGACAGCTCGATATGAGATATCGAAGGAGCTGTTCGGTTGTAGGATGTCTGAGGGATCATCTGTGAATGACCATGTACTTAAGATGATCAATTTGATTGAACGTCTTGGACAACTTGGTTTTGCCATGGATGGGGAGCTGAGCCAAGACTTGGTCTTGCAATCGCTTCTGAGTTCGTTCTCACAGTTTGTTGTGAACTTTCACATGAATAAGTTGGATGTCAGCCTGCCTGAACTCCACAACATGTTGAAGACTGCGGAATCGAATTTTCCCCTAAGAAGAGTTATGTTCTTCTAATTGGTGAAGGTTCCAATCCTAAGAAAAGGAAGAAGAACCCTTCCAAGAAGAAGAAAGTAGGTGAAGAAAAGCTGGTTCCACCAAAAGCTGTAGACCCCAAGAGCAAAGTTGTTTGCTTTCACTTTAACAAGGTGGGGCACTGGAAGAGGAACTGCAAGGTTTACCTTGCAGAATTGAAGAAGAAGAAGGGTAGTGAGACTACCGCTTCGAATTCAGGTATGTTCATGATAGAAGTGATATGTCATTAAATCAAATTTCTACTTGGGTATTGATACCGCCTGTGGTTCTCATATCTGCAATTTGTTGCATGGACTAAGGAGAAGTAGGACTCTTGAGGAAGAGGAGGTGATTCTACTGATAGGAAATGGAGCAAGAGTTGCTGCAGAAGATGTAGAATCATTTCATTTGCATATGCCTACGGGCAAGACTATTGTTTTAAATAATTGTTATTTTGTTCCCTCGATTGTGAGGAATATTATTTCTATTCTAATGTTAGACTTGGCTGGATTTTCATTTATTATTGAGAATAATGAATGTTCTATTCTTAGAAATAATATTCTTTATGGACGTGGTACTTTAAATAATGGTCTGTATAAATGTGACATAATTTACTTCAGATTGAACAAACTAATAAAAGAAAAGGGATGATGAAAATCTCACTTCATTGTGGCACTGCAGTCTCCATTTAGTAGACATGGAGAGAGGGCTGCAAATTTGCTAGGAATGGTACACAGAGATGTATGTGGACCAATGTCTACGCAAGCCATGGGTGGATTTTCATACTTCATTACTTTCATGGATAATAGATCTAGATTCGGATATGTGTTTGATGAAACACAAGTCTGAAGCCTTTGAAAAGTTCAAAGAGTATAAGTATGAAGTGGAGAAAGAAACCAAACATAGTATTATAATTCTTCGATTAGATCGAGGTGGTGAATACTTGAATGGAGATTTTCTGGATTATCTCAAAGTAAATGGTATAGTCTCCCAGTGGACGCCTCCAGATTGGTATCTGAAAGGAGAAATCGAACTTTGTTAGACATAGTTCGGTCCATGATGAGATATGCAAATCTTCCAGTATTCCTATGGGGTTATGCATTGGAAACCTCAGCATATTTACTGAATAAGGTGCCTTCTAAATCTGTTCCTCAAACTCCGTATGAGATATGGAAAGAAAGGAAACCGAGTCTTAAACATGTTAAGATTTGGGGATGTCCAGCTTATGTCAAGTAAGTTGACCCAGATAAGCTGGAATATCGATCCATAAAATGTAGTTTTGTGGGATATCCTAAAGAGACTTTAGGGTATTACTTTTATACCGATCATCGGGTGTTTGTCTCCAGACATGCTACCTTCTTGGAAAAGGAGTTTATCCTTGAAGGAAACAGTGGGAGCAAAATTGAACTTGATGAAGTTCAAGAAGCACAAACTACTACGGATCAAGTGGAAACACCTGTTCTGACTGAACAACCTTCTGTGGAATAGCCCATTCGTAGGCCAGGGAGAGTGTCTCGCCAACCTGAGAGGTAATATGGCCTTGTCATTGAGAATGACAATGAGTTGTCGATCATTGATGATGACGACCCTGTGACCTATAATGAGGCTATGAGTAGTGTTGACTCAGAGAAATGACATAGTGCCATGAAATCCGGAATGAAATCTATGTATACGGGATACAAAAGAATGATTAGAGCAGATGGCCGGGTGGAGACCTTTAAGGCCAGGCTTGTGGCAAAAGAATTCAAACAAAGGCAATGGATTGACTTTGATGAAACTTTTTACCTGTAGCCCTGTTATAATCAGTTCGGATTTTGCTTGCGATTGCTGCTTACTACGACTATAAGATCTGGCAATTAGCCAGATGGTTTTCTTTCCAAGTGAAATGAAAACCTAGTGTGTAAGCTGCTGCGAACCATATGTGGTTTAAAGCAAGCTTCTCGTAGATGGAACATCCGTTTTGATGAGACAATCAAAGAGTTTGGTTTTATGAAAAACGTAGATGAACCATGTGTCTACAAAAGGGTTAGTGGGAGCGCGATAACATTTCTTGTGTTGTATTGAATTAGAGTTGACACACATAACAACATAGCAGACCCACTCACAAAGCTACTTTATGAAAGTCACTTTGATCGTCATAAAGATAAGATGGGTATTAGATACTAGAGTGATTGGCTTTAGTACAAGTGGGAGATTGAAAGGAATATGTCCTAAGTCCAATCATGTATTAGGATTTAGGAATAACTTTTTATGTAATCTATTTTGATTTCATTGATATTAATAAAAGACTTGTTTTGTTTTTATTACGGGCTCTATCTATTTAAGTGTTTAAATAAGATATACCATAGTTTAGAGTAAAGCTTTTTATGGATTATGATGAGATCATAATAGTGAGACCTAAAAGATGATAACTCTAAACTTAAATAGTTCCTGATCATAGGATTACTAACTGGTAATTAATAATCCGCAAAGATCGGTACATACTATGCTTGCTTCATTATGAAGGATGTCTGTTCTCATAGACATTTGTGTGGTGACACTATAGCTAGTATGTAGGTGCTTATTATAGAATAAGTTCACTGAACATGACTCACACAGCTGAACAACTGATGGAGTTCACTCACGTGTCAGCAGTTGTTTACATAGTGATAGTTGTACAAGTATCCTTAGACTTGAGGTCATCATAGTCATCTTGTGTACACTGAACTATGCTTTGGTTTAGTTCTTAGTCTCCAGGGACAATTATTAGGGCTCTACTGGGTATAGGAATTTGTACACGAAGATAGTGTATGATCAATAAAGGATCTACCCCTTCCAGTGAAGGAAGCGAATGTTCAAGGCTGATCCACTTATGCTAGTTCAGGAATCTCTGGCCAGAGTGAATGAAATTAGAAAGGAGTTTCTAATTTGCATAGAACTAAGCATAGTAAATGGTAAGCAAGTGATTAAATTAGATAGGCTTGACACAAGATCCATGCCTTGTATTTAATCAGGACATTGTAGGGTAGAAGGAGTTTATTGTACGGTAACTATTCACTGAATAGTTTCTTGGTATTCTAAGCAGTGAATTCGTATCATCCGGATAATCGCGATATGTTGAGAAGTATCCCTCACGATGTAGAATAAATATGATTAATTAATTAATCATATTTAATAAATTAGAGAATTTATATAAATAATGATAAAATAGTTTTATTATTATTTATTTCTACTACCGGCTTAATATTGAACCTACAGGGTCACACCATAAAAAGAGAATGATTTAATGGTGGGGGAATTAATTAATAATGGCTGATAATTATTTATTTATGAAATAAATAATTAATTGGCAAATTTAATAATTGATTAAATGAGATTTAATTGATTATAAATTAATTAAGAAAAGTTCTTAATATTATTAATTAAGAATTTAATTTTGGGAAATTAAATCAAGAGATAGAATTATTTCTAAAGTGTTTAGAAAAAGGATTAATAATTAAAAGGTGTTGTAATTATTAATGAGAATAATAAATGGGTTAATAATAATAATATTTTATTGGAAAATTTCAGCTGAAAATTTTGCCTATAAATATACTATTATAAACCCTATTTTTATTCTAACCCCAACCCAAAAGTTTTTAGAAAACCAAATTCTCTCCACCTCCTCCTCCTCCTTAACGTCGTTTTCTTGGTGGATACTGGTGGAGTGCTTCACGTTTGAGGAGCAGCTGCTAAGGATCTCCGATCGTTGCTTTTGGATCGCTATTAAAGGTTAGTAATCGATTCATATGTTTTAATCACGATTTATATGCTTTTATTTGGATTTTATATGTGTAAAAGTGTTTTACCATGCCTCCGCTGCGATTAAAAATCTAACAATTGGAACTTCATGGATGGACCGAATGTCTTGAGTTGTAAGCTTCTTGTAAAGTTCCATCTTTCAATTCTGTCACTAGTGGAATCCCAAATTCTGAAATAAAATCTGGGAATGCCTTGATCATCTTTTTGAGTATATATATATTTTTTTTTCTTTTAATGGTTAATATCTTAATCTGTTATTTTCCCTTGACATTTCTTTACCTTCTCTAGCAATTCTGGCTGAAAAGTCATATTATACATCTTTGCATTGTTAGGTTTGCAAACTCTGGCATCAAATTTTAACTTTTGAAATTCTTTGTATGATTCTTCCGACACAAAGAACATGTTCGGTCTTTCCTCTCTGATTAATGCATTTGTTACTATGTTTAGTTTTCCTGGCATTTTATGAAATTTCTTTATCACCCTTTTGATTCCACCTCCCTTTTCTATCTTCGTTCTTTATTCTCATAGCTTATTCAAAACCGAACTCTTGACATTAATACTCATTTTGTCGTCATATCAAATTAGATATTAATACGAACTTTGATGCTCACAACATCCCATTCTGAAGTAAACATCAATCATTTGTATTAATACCACTTTCGATATTTAACAATAACCTAAGTATCAATATCAGTCGAAAACTGAATTAAAACTGTATCTCACGCTTTATCCCAAAATAGAAATACTTGACAAATCATTATTGTATGATTATCAGAAACAAGATACCCTTTGATAAAACTTTGTTGTAGATGATAACATCTCCCTGACTGTCTAATGAAATCCATACTGGTGTAGTTATTAATTTCTACTTTATTCCATCTCCCTTCTTCCTTTCTTCTCGTTGTTTCATCTTAAATTTTTATCTCTTGAAAATATTCTTCTCACTTGTCCATACAAATAACTTTTTATTTCTCTTGTCCATTATGAAGGGCATACTCATCCAAGTCAAACTCACACATTTGCAGCAATTTCTGAATTCTACTAGCATCATTACTTTTTCCCAATTCCTCATTGTTTTGATTTCGGATTTGAAAGCACATCAAAATTTGACTTAATCTAATTGGAATCGATTTCTATCTAAATGACCAATAATTGGTAAAATTAACCAATTAACTTACTTAATTGATCAATTGTACCAGGTGATGACTAGCTAAATGAAATCAAAAACCAATTACATATAGTCAGATTGGATGTAACAACCTCCCTCGAGAACCAAGATCACAATTATTTGGAGTATCACAGGAATATCAATAACATATGAAAGTTTACATTCTATCTTTAAAAGCAGGTAATCTCTGAAAATTTGGGCAGCATCTCCTCTATATTATTGACTACCAGTCGAATCAATCAAAAAACCAACAATCAATCCTCATGTGTACCAATCCACTGCCACTTTCTAAACTCACCATTTCACCATCTCATGTAATGTTAATCCGTACAACCCATATTTTAGTTCAACCTAAGATTATAGCGAACAATTCTGATGATACCATGTCCTCTCTCATTTCTTCTGATTATAACAAAATGTCGATACTGAGTATAATTATAAATTATTTTAGTTCATGTTTTAAGTAAAGCTCTCTACTTAATAGTTTGTCCATCCTTGGCAATATACACTTGTTCTTATTAGTTAACTTGTTCAACCTCTGATGACCAACACCTGGTCTCAACCAACATTCTTAAAATCTTGCGAATGAGTTCATTTGGTTTTAAAGCTTCACATCTTAAAAATTATTGCAGTCAAACCACCATACCTTCATCTCCACATTTGTCTTTCCATATTGGACCTTCTTTGCCGACCCTGCTACAAGCATAAATTTTACCACAACGCACTTTCTTGGGTGGGAAAGCCTAACCATCCCTTGATGAACACACTTAAATTTTATTCGTATCTAGCATTTCTTCGATCTTAAATCTTCATGATAAATTGTTAGATATATTTGTGATGTCATGTCTAATTTGATTTGTGTTTAGTTTTCAGATCTTACTTAACAGGACAAATCAGTACTTAACTGGAAATCAGTACTTATACAGAAGTCAGAACTTAAGATATCAGAACTTAAGTTGTCAGAACTTAAGTTATCAGAAGATATTTATCAGGAGATAATATCAGGACTTAAGAAGACGTTCAGATAAGGAAGGCGGCTGATTGAAAGGAAAGAAGATCAAGATAAACATAAGAAGAGAGATGCATGAAGAAGAATTCTATGAAGAATAGAATACTTGGAAGAAAAGATAACTAGTTGATATATTTTAGGATGTAGAATTATATTTGATATCAATTAGAAGATTATCTTATAACTGTGTGTCTATATAAACAGAGCATAGGGTTTACACTATATGTGTTATCTTAATTGAGAATATTATTCATTGTAACCCTAACAGCTCTCGTGATATTTCTACATCACTGAGAGAGGACGATTCCATTGTAATACTGTTTTATTAATAAGATTATTTTGTGTTTCATACTTGTGTTCTTAATTCGATTTGATTGTGCTAGACACTGTATTCAACCCCCTTCTACAGTGTGTGTGACCTACCAAGTGGTATCAGAGCAATCTGTTAACATACATACAGTAAAGATCCAAAAACAATCATGTCTGAAGAAGCACAAACTCCAACCAAGCCCACCAAAACTGAAGAAACTCCAAAGACTCAAATCCATAATCGATATGAGACTATTAGGGTTCCCATACTGAAACCTTCTGAGTATCCCATATGGAAGGTGAGGATGTCTATGTTTCTGAAAGCTACAGATCCGGAATACCTTGACAGAATTAATGAAGGACCACATAAGCCAACCAAGCTCTCTGTTGTAGTTGCAGATCAGCCAGCACAGACTATACCAAAGAGAAAAGTGAATATACAGCTGAAGATATCTCACTTATTACAAAGTATGCAAAGGTAAGACATTTGCTGCATAGTGCCATTGATTATGTCATGTCAAATAGGGTAATTAACTGCAAGACCGCAAATGAGATATGGGATGCTTTGGAAACAAGATGCCAGGGAACTGATTCAATTAAGAAGAACATGAGGACTATACTCACTCAAGAGTATGAGCACTTTGACTCAAAACCTGATGAGTCATTAACTGGTTTATATGACAGATTTGTCAAACTCTTAAATGATCTGTCACTGGTGGATAAGGAATGTAACGACCGAGAAATTACGCTTGTATTATATTATAATAAAGATAAATTATGTGTATTATTATGTGATTAACTGTGTTGAGTCATTAAACCCTAATTGTTATGTGCTACGTGTTGTCTGTTTTGATCCGAACGTGTTTTGGATATTTATTGAGTGTTTTATCGTAAGTTATATATTTTATATCAAAGCCCGTACAGCTCAAACAGTGTTTTAAAAGCCCGTATTTCAAACAAAATCATTGGCCCTATTTTGCCAAAAACAACCTATACCATATCGTTATTCTGAACCCCTAGACATTTTACAAATTTACCTTTTTCGCGAAAAACGACTTTTTCGGACCCCTTCAGGTACCAAAAACCCCACAAAAATCACATTTTTATTTTTATATGATCATGAAATTATCATACATCATTTTTCTTTGCATTTTTGTAATATTCATAATTTTTGGGAATTTTTAGCATTTATTTTGTATTTATTGGATATTTAAAAATTCAAAATTAATACCCAAAAATTATAAAAATTGGGGCCAAATATTTTTATTAGATGTGTAATTAGCCCCTTAATTTTATTTGGGGGTATTATTTTTCATAAATATAAATAGCTAAATTATGGTTAATTAATTAGTTAATTATTATAAAAAAAATCAGAAAATCAAGAAATAATTAGTGTTGGTGAAGAACAATCAGAGAATTCAACTGCAGATTTCATAGTGATTCTGTTACCCGTTTCGATCATGTGAGTAACCAAAACGATCCTCTTGATCTCTACTTTCTATTCATACCATTAATTTTGTGTTTTGTTGATTTGATTTTCAATTCGATTTTTAGGGTTTATACTTGAAATTAGGGGTTCATGATTTAGGAATCGTTTGATGTTTTGGTTGATTCAGATAGCTTTATCTCCAGTTTAAGAGGGATTTTATATATTTAATTTGATCGTATAACCCCGGGAAAGTAGTTCCCGAGTTCATGAGTTTTTAGCAATTTTGAATTCGTTTTTCTGTGATTTTGAAGATGTTTTGATTGTTGTTGAGTATTGAGATTGACTGTAGAACTCAGGAGCTTCGATTTTACGTATTAATCGTCGAGGTTGATCATGTTTTGGAGGAGGTGTCGTTTTCTGGTGACGCCGCCGGAAAGCTTCGGGTTTTGGCCGGTGGAATCAAAGGAGGACTAGGCAGGTGTTGTGGATGGTGCAGATGAATTCCCAGGAGTATTACGAGTAGATCCCCCTCAAAATCGATCCAGATGGCCTCGAAAAAGACTCGCCGTTGAATCGCCGGAAACAGCAGCCGGTGTCGGAGTATTCGCCGGATTCTGGGCAGCCTGGCACTGTTCTTCGTCTACCCGAGTCGACCCGGTTTCGACCCGGTTTCGACCCGTTCTACGACCCGGGTTTGATCTTCAAAACCCTGAAAACATCTTCTAAAACCTGTTTCTGTAATTTTACTTAATTACTTTTATTTTTATAAATCAGAAAATTAAATTGTAAATTCTAAAAATCTAATAAAAATTAGATTTAAATTCTGAAAATTATTATTAATAATATCTAAATTATTTTATTAATTTAGAAATTCAAAATTAGGTATTTATTTATTTATTTAATTATTTATCTAATCAGTTATTTAATTAATTAATAATTAGGTAATTAATTAATAAATAAGGATTAAAAGTAATCGAATAATATGAATAATAATTCATTAATTAGTTGAATATTGCGAGTAACTCGTATTTATACGAGTAGTGTTTCAATAAGTTGGAATTAGTATTCGAGCGATAACTAATATTCGAAGAATGTTGTAATGATTATTCGTATCGAATAATTAAATACTGATAATTAATTAATTAATCGTATAAGATATAATAATAATAACAATAGTTCGATAATTATTCGAAGAATGCGAGTAGCTCGTATTTATACGAGTAGTTGATCGTTGAGTTGGATTATGATTCGAGTAACAATTATTTATTCGATAAATAACGTATCAGTTAATTGTATCGATTGGTTATTTATAAATAATCGATCTAATCGAGTAAAGGATAATAAATTGTAAATAATTGTAATAAATTGTAATTAAACTTAATAATTAGGGATTGATTATTTTAAAATACAATAATTATTAATTAATTATTTAAGATATAATTAAGGATTATTTAATTATAATTAATTAATAATTAATTATTAATTAATTAAATCTTGTTTAATTCGTAATAATTAAACCGTTAGTCCGATTTGAGCGAAACGAAGACCCCTAGACTCAGTAAAATGAAACGAATCCAATTAAAATAATTGTAAGTCATATTTTTTTCTGGAAGAGAGTGGTCTTGTGTTATTTAATTGTTTATAAGTCCTATTAGGGGTAGAATCGAGTCAAATAAATTCCGAAAAATTAAAATAAAAATAAAAAAGGGTTAGTTAATACAGGTATGAGTCTAGTATCGATTTTAAAAATATTTACGAGTCCAAAATCAATTATGTGCCTTATGTGCTATATTCTTTACGTGATTATGTGAACCATATGTGCTATATAATTATATGTCTATATGCGAGTCAAATAGAAACGCATGGATAGATTGATAGGGTTGCGTAGTATCAATTCGAGATACGCGTATGTAGTAAGTTATCTAAATGACTATCTTTCTATGATTGATTCAGTATCAGCAAGGCAGATCAAGCAGGAGACTGAAGGCGGTGAGTTAAACCAGGTTAAGTACACGCAAAGCAAGTTTTTCCCTATTCTAAATCCAGAATACTGAATTATACCCCATTTTCCATATCAGTTATACTTTGATAATTCTTGTTCATATACACTGTTACCCAATTATTGATTCTTGTTTCTATTTCATTTTGATTCTTGATTTCTCTCAATTTATTGAATCCCTATTCATATTCCAATACTTTTACCCTTGTTATATATATTCTGATATATCCTGATGTTGGGATACATCAAAAGCATTCTGATTGTTTCGGATGTTAAACCTTGGACTGGATGGTTACGATACGGGCTGGGTTTTTACTCAGACCTTTAATTAATAGGCCATAGTTGCCTGAGTACTCCTTATGTTGGTTGGGTCTATGCAGTTGGGTATAGATCTGCATTGTATCCTGACTGATCAGCAGGTTATAATGCATATGTTGGTTCTTTTTTCCAGTCTTGTTCATTTGGCACTCACCAGTGTTGGCAAATTATTATCCTATACAGGAAAATATGGTTGTTCAAACCAATAGATTATCGGTTCATTTATTTTTCTCTCTTTATACTATATATATTGTTGCAGGCTTGTTGAGCAATTTTGGCTCATCCCCTTTTATTATTATTCCTATTGTTTTACAGTTAAGGTAGAGAATGAAACCCATCAGAACCCGCGTAGTCAAGAAGCGAGTCAAGCAGCGGGACCCTCTTATACCAAGAGTGTTCATTCCTATCCCCGAAGAGAGTTTTGAGTTACCAGATCAGGGGTAACAGGATAAGTAGTATTATGGTTTGAATAAAAATTGTGTGGTGAGAATGTAGATAGAATAAAGTTTTGTAACAAAGAGAATTCTTGGGACAGATTGTTTTTATTTGAGTTTGTAATAAAGTTAGTGTGTCGTTCTTGTTTTCAACTCTTAACCTTAAAAGATCCTGAGTAGCAGTAGTTCGGGGTAATTATTATATTTATATTCCGCTTGTGCAGGTTTAGTTTGTAGTTGATATTAATAATGCCCCAAATCTATATCCCGGATTTGGAGGGTGTTATAGTTGGCATCAGAGCATAGGTTTTGACCCTTGAAAACAAGAATATTAGCGTTAAGATAAGATAGGAAGGTCATATAGGGTAGAAGCAAGAATGTTAGGGTTGTTTGTTTATGTGATTAGAAGTTATGAGTTTTAGGATTGTGATTTGATTGTTCTTGTGTTATTATTGTTATGTATGTTAGATGGCTTCTTCGTCATCATCTACGGAGCGGACTGAGATAGACCCAGTAGCAGCACCAGCACTAGCCCCAACATCAGTGCAGATTTTTCCTCCATTACCACCACCTCCACCATTGCCACCTGGACCAGCACCAGAGATACCCCCTCCACCAGAGGTACCAGACTTTGTCGATTATTTCCCTTATTTTGAGCCGGAGATACCTGATTTTCCACCATTAGAGTTCCCGATGTTCGATGTTCCTGACATGGTTGATATTCCACAGTGGGAGGACTTGGAGACACGGGTTCCTGTGCCACCGGTTGAGATTCCAGAGATTCCATAGATGGAGCCTGAGTTAGAGCCACCGGTATATGCACCCATAGAGCAGCCTGTTTTATTTCCTGCACCGCTAGCTGTTTATGCCCCTGTGCCCGGAGTATACCAGTTTATGCAGCCAGAGTTTATGGATGAGGTAGTAGTAGATGAGCCATTACCATTGCCTTCTCGAGGTTCCCGCACAGATCTTTGTGAGCATCACACAGTTACATATCAGCGTTTCAGTTAGAGAGAGAGGAGAGGGTCAGATGGCAGGATCAGTGTAGAGAGATCCTTGGGTTGTTTGAGATATAGGAGGACGGTCCAGTTCGAGCACTTCACCCAGACTACATCTTGAGAGAAAGGCTACGCCAGATCCACAGGATTGGTTCTCAGGAGCTTACTGACTTGTGGCAGCAGGACATTAGTGCAGAGGCAACATATTGCAGGGCGATGAGACTCACATAGGCAGTGTTAGAGGCTTTGCAGGAGGAGCTGAGCCGTGTGCCACTAGGATTCTGATCTTAGCAGATGGAGGAGTGTTGTATCTTGTATATATCTGTAGATAGAGGCAGCGTAGTATTGTATGACTAGTTTGTATGAGGATAACTACTAGTTTTGACTGATAACAGTAGTAGTACGACTGACATATCATAGACTTATGTACTTAAGTATTGACACCTGCAGCTGGTGTCCTACCTATATATATAAGATGAACCTTTTCACATTTTCTTGATTTTTCAGTCATTTAAGAATTTACATTTATTTTAATGTTTTATAGTTGCATCTTTAAAAATGTTGTTTTATTTACAATCATGTTGTACCCTTTATGTTTTCAAAATTTTAAAATTATTTTAAAAAGGATTTATTTAAACATCGCACTGTTTTTACTCATTTATTTAGATATTTAATAAATTGTTTTTTTCTCCATATCAACTATTTTAACGCTATTTTAATATTATAAAGACTGTTTCTATTACATAACACATGTTTAGTATATTGTTATTAAAAGAACCCATTGTTTATTATCAGAAATATGGAACCTAAAAGAAAAGCACGACCCGATCCGTCTAACGGAAATACCGAGGGCCAAAACGATAATAACCAGATGGATCAGATGTTTCATCTCATGCAACAGCAGATGTTGATGATGCAACAATAGATGCAGCAGCAACAACAGCAGTTTCAACTACAAATGCTACATCAAGCTGCTCATCTAGGATATCAAGTATCACCAGCAGCACCTGTAGTTACTTTCAAGCAATTTCAGTCGGTAAAGCCTCCAGAATTTACCGATTCCACAGATCCTACAAAAGCGAGAGCTTGGCTGAAGGAAATAGAAAAGGCTTTTACGTTGGTGAAAGTTGAGGAAGAACAGAAGACGGATTTTGCCAGCTACTTTCTGAAAGGCGAAGCCAATTACTGGTGGGAATCGAAGAAAACTTTGGAAGGGGAGGGTGTGGTGACCTGGGATAGATTCACTGATCTTTTCCTGGAGAAATATTTTCCTCGCTACATGAAGACTCAGATTGAGATCATGTTCCTAGAACTGAAGCAAGACAACTTATCGGTCATGGAATATGAGACCAAGTTCACTGAATTGGCCAGATTTGTTCCTGAGCAAGTAGATACGGATGAAAAGCGGGCCAAGAGATTCCAGCAGGGACTGAAACCATGGATTCGTAGTAGAGTAGCTGTATTTGAGCTGACGACTTATACGGCGGCTATTGTTCAGAAGGCCATGATCATTGAAGGTGAGAGTGAAGCAGCTCAGAAAGAGAAGGGACCAGGAAATTCCCAGAACCGTTTCAACAGAAGACCGGGATTTCAAGCCCGGGAAAGGCAAACTTCAGGAAACCAGAACAAAACAACCAGAGGATGGGTAATCGACTTCCCACCCCAACTCAGCAGAGACTTATCCGACCACCTAACCTGATTGCAGAACATGTGGTAAAAAGCATACAGGGATTTGCAACAAGCCAAATGTCATGTGTTTCAAGTGCAAGCAAAGGGGACACTACTGTGGAGAATGTCTGATGGGAAGAGCAGAAGTCACTTGCTTACAGTGCGGAAGAAAAGGACATATTGCCAAGGACTACAGATGAGTTACGATGGCCGCTAGTATTCCAAGGGTTTTAGCATTACCTCCACCTCCACTACCACCACAAAATCAGCCCAGGGCAAGGACTTTCAACATGTCAATGAAGGAAGAAGTACAGAGTCTGAATGTGGTTGCAGGTACGCTCCCTGTGAATTCCGTAAATGCTCTAGTATTGATTGATTCAAGAGCTACTAGATCTTTTATTTCTGAAGATTTTATCTCTAAGATAGACTGTGAGATTCAGTGGTTAGATGAAGTGCTAGTCATAAAATTAGCAAATGATGATCAGGTTATGGTAGATCAAGTATGTCCAGATTGTGATATTGAGATAGGGAAATATCATTTCTCAGTTGACTTGATACCTTTCAGGTTAGGAGAATTTGATGTTATTTTAGGAATAGATTGGCTAGCTAGTAATAATGCTCAGATTGATTGCGCAAATAAGAAAGTGAAAGTGCAAACCGAAGGAAATACAACAGTAATATTTAAAGGTGAGAAATAAAAGCAGAGATTCTTAACAATATTGCAGATAAAACAATTGTTACGTCAAGGATGTCAAGCCTATTTAGCCTACGTGTTGGATACCAACAAAGAAAGTCCGAAGATTGAAGATATTCCTGTAGTTTGTGAGTTTCCCGATGTCTTTCCAGATGAACTTCTAGGACTACCTCCGGATCGAGAAATCGAGTTCACTATTGATTTGGCGCCAGGGACTGAACCAATTTTGAAAGCTCCATATCGAATGGCACCTGTTGAAATGAAGGAATTAGCAAAGCAGTTGCAAGAACTTCTCGACAAAGGAATTATAAGGCTAAGTGTATCCCCATGGGGCGCACCAGTATTGTTCGTGAAAAAGAAGGACGGTAGCATGCGACTATGTATTGATTATCGTGAGCTGAACAAGTTAACTATCAAGAATAAATATCCTTTGCCTCACATCGATGACTTATTTGATCAACTGAAAGGAGCAACATGGTTCTCGAAAATTGATTTACGATCAAGTTATCATCAGTTAAAGATCAAGGCAGAAGATATTCCAAAGACTGCATTTAGAACGAGGTATGGACATTATGAATTTCTCGTGATGGCTTTTGGACTGACGAATGGACCTGCAGCATTTATGGATTTAATAAACCGAGTATTCAAGAAGTATCTGGATAAGTTTATCATTGTATTTATTGATGACATCTTGATTTATTCGAAGACGGAAGAAGAACATGTAGCGCACTTAAGAACGATATTGGAGATATTACGAAAGGAGCAGCTTTATGCGAAATTCTCGAAATGTGAATTTTGGTTGAAGGAAGTGGAATTTTTAGGACACATCATCAGTATTGAAGGAATTCAAGTGGATCTAGCGAAGATTGAAGCTATTCTCAATTGGGAAAGACCAAATACGCCAACCGAAGTCAGAAGTTTCTTGGGATTAGCAGGTTATTACAGAAGATTCGTTAAAGATTTTGCGAAGATAGCCACACCATTGACGAAGTTGACACAAAAGAATGAAAAGTTCGAATGGAACGAGAAATGTGAAGCAAGTTTCCAAGAGTTGAAGAATCGATTAGTAACCGCACATGTACTTGTTTTACCTGATGATCAAGGAAATTTTGTCATATCCAGCGACGCTTCGTATCGAGGACTTGGATGTGTTCTGATGCAACATGGTAACGTGATCACATATGCTTCTAGACAGTTAAAGCCGCATAAACAGAAATATCTGACGCACGATCTCGAACTAGCATCAATCGTATTCGCACTGAAGCTCTGGAGACACTATCTATACGGCGAAAAATGTGAGATTTACACGGATCATAAAAGCTTGAAGTATATTTTTACATAGAAGGAACTCAACATGCGACAGCGACGTTGGCTAGAGTTAATCAAGGATTACGATGTCTCAATCAATTATCATCCAGGCAAGGCCAATGTAGTAGCAGACGTGTTAAGTCGAAAAGAATAATTGAATCTGTTAACATCTTCAAAAGAATTAATCAAGGAATTCGATAAACTAGAAATTGAAGTTCCTGTTCCAGAAAGCTCTATTGAAATGATTTACGCTATGACTTTTCAGTCGGAACTATTGGAGAAAATAAGAAGCTGTCAAGAAGAAGTAATGGACCAGGAAATCGAAAATTTGACAGGAGAAGAGATTACCTGTCAGAAGGATACTAAAGGAATTTTTTGAGTTGCTTCGAGGATCTGGATACATAACGTACTGGAATTAAAAGCGGAAATTTTGCAAGACGCTCATAGTTCAAGATATTCGATTCATCCCGGAAGCACCAAGATGTATAGAGACCTGAAGGAAAACTTTTGGTGGCCAAATATGAAGAAAGAAATAGCGGAATGGGTTAGCAAGTGTTATACGTGTCAAAGAGTGAAAGTTGAACATCAACACCCAAGCGGATTACTACAACCACTAGATATTCCAGAATGGAAATGGGAGCACGTAGCCATGGATTTTGTAGTGGGACTTTCAAGAGCGAAAGCAAATCATGATGCAATTTGGGTTATCATTGATCGATTAATGAAGTCAGCACATTTTCTTCCGATCAATAAAAGGTTTTCACTGGACAAGTTAGTGCACTTATATCTCAAGGAAATCGTAATGCGTCATGGAGTACCCATATCGATTATATCGGATCGAGATCCCCGTTTCAATTCAAGATTTTGGAGACAATTCCAAGAATGTCTAGGAACCAAGTTGAACATGAGAACTGCTTATCATCCACAAACGGATGGGCAAAGCGAAAGGACAATCCAAACAATCGAAGATATGCTACGTGTATGCGCAATAGACTTTGAAGGCAATTGGGACGAGCACTTACCGCTAGTGCAATTTTCTTACAATAACAGCTATCAAGCAAGTATCGGGATGCCATCTCATGAAGCTCTATATGGGAGAAAGTGCAGATCACCTACATGTTGGGATGAAGTTGGAGAACGCAAGATTCTAGGTCCAGAACTGATTCAGCAGACCAAGAAAAAAGTAGAACTTATCCGTAGATGACTTGAAGTAGCGCATAATCGACACCGTAAATATGCAGATCAATCCAGAAAAGATATGAATTATCTGGAAGGGGAACATGTACTGCTAAAGGTATCACCATGGAAGGGATTAATTAGCTTTGGAAACAAAGGCAAATTGAAACCTCGCTACGTCAGACCATTTTAAATTTTGAAGAAAGTCGGAAAGGTTGCATACGAGTTAGCTTTACCACCGCACATGCATCATATTCATAACATATTTCATGTATCTATGCTTAAGAAGTACAACTATGATACAAGGCATGTAATAGAATATGAGCCAATAGAGCTTCAGGAAGATTTGACATATGTAGAGCAACCGATAAGAATTCTAGATCGTCAAGAAAGGGTATTAAGGAATAAGTCTGTACCATTAGTGAGAGTTTTGTGGAGAAACCCAGTGGTTGAAGAATCAACCTGGGAGCTCGAAAGTGATATGTTATAAAAGTATCCTCATTTATTTACATAGTGTGATTCTGAGGACAGAATCCGGTTAAGGGGGGGGGGAGAATGTAATGACCGAGAAATTACACTTGTATTATATTATAATAAAGATAAATTATGTGTATTATTATGTGATTAACTGTGTTGAGTCATTAAACCCTAATTGCTATGTGCTACGTGTTGTCTGTTTTGATCCGAATGTGTTTTGGATATTTATTGAGTGTTTTATCGTAAGTTATATATTTTATATCAAAGCCCGTACAGCTCAAACAGTGTTTTAAAAGCCCGTATTTCAAATAAAATCATTGGCCCTATTTTGCCAAAAAAACCTATACCATATCGCTATTCTGAACCCGTAGACATTTTATAAATATATCTTTTTCGTGAAAAATGACTTTTTCGGACCTCTTCGGGTACCAAAAACCCCACAAAAAATCACATTTTTATTTTTATATGATCATGAAATTATCATACATCATTTTTCTTTGCATTTTTGTAATATTCATAATTTTTTGGGAATTTTTAGCATTTATTTTATATTTTTTGTATATTTAAAAGTTCATAATTAATACCCAAAAATTATAAAACTTGGGGCCAAATATTTTTATTAGATGTGTAATTAGCCCCTTAATTTTATTTGGGGATATTATTTTTCATAAATATAAATAGATAAATTATGGTTAATTAATTAGTTAATTATTATAAAAAATCAGAAAATCAAGAAATAATTAGTGTTGGTGAAGAACAATCAGAGAATTCAACTGCAGATTTCATAGTGATTCTGTTATCCGTTTTGATCATGTGAGTAACCAAAACGATCCTCTTGCTCTCTACTTTCTATTCATACCATTAATTTTGTGTTTTGTTGATTTGATTTTCAATTCGATTTTTAGGGTTTATACTTGAAAGTAGGGGTTCATGATTTAGGAATCGTTTGATGTTTTGGTTGATTCAGATAGCTTTATCTCGAGTTTAGGAGTGATTTCATATATTTAATTTGATCGTATAACCTCGGGAAAGTAGTTCCCGAGTTCTTGAGTTTTTAGCAATTTTGAATTAGTTTTTCTGTGATTTTGAATATGTTTTGATTGTTGTTGAGTATTGAGATTGACTGTAGAACTCAGGAGCTTCGATTTTACGTATTAATCGTCGAAGTTGATCATGTTTTGGAGGAGGTGTCATTTTTCGGTGACGCCGCCGGAAAGCTTCGGGTTTTGGCCGATGGAATCGAAGGAGGACTGGCAGGAGTTGTGGATGGTGCAGATGAATTCCCAGGAGTATTACGAGTCGATCCCCATCGAAATCGATCGAGATGGCCTCGAAAAGGACTCGTCGTTGAATCGCCGGAAACAGCCGCCGGTGTCGGAGTATTCGCCGGATTCTGGGCAGCCTGGCAGTGTTCTTCGACGACCCGAGTCGACCCGGTTTCGACCCGGTGTACGACCTGGGTTTGATCTTCAAAACCCTGAAAACATTTTGTAAAACCTGTTTCTGTAATTTTACTTAATTACTTTTATTTTTATAAATCAGAAAATTAAATTGTAAATTCTAAAAATCTAATAAAAATTAGATTTAAATTCTGAAAATTATTATTAATAATATCTAAATTATTTTATTAATTTAGAAATTCAAAATTAGTTATTTATTTAATTATTTAATTATTTATCAAATTAGTTATTTAATTAATTAATAATTAGGTAATTAATTAATAAATAAGGATTAAAAGTAATTGAAAAAGATGAATACTAATTCATTAATTAGTTGAATATTGCGAGTAACTCGTATTTATACGAGTAGTGTTTCTATAAGTTGGAATTAGTATTCGAGAGATCACTAATTTATTCGAAGAATGTTGTAATGATTATTCGTATTGGATAATTAAATACTGATAATTAATTAATTAATTAATTAATTAATCGTATAAGATATAGTAATAATAACAATAGTTCGATAATTATTCAAAGAATGCGAGTAGCCCGTATTTATACGAGTAGTTGATCATTAAGTTAGATTATGATTCGAGTAATAATTATTTATTCAATAGAATGTTGTAATGATTATTCGTATTGAATAATTAAATACTGATAATTAATTAATTAATTAATTAATCATATAAGATATAATAATAATAACAATAGTTCGATAATTATTCGAAGAATGCGAGTAGCTCGTATTTATACGAGTAGTTGATCGTTGAGTTAGATTATAATTCGAGTAATAATTATTTATTCAATAAATAGTGTATCAGTTAATTGTATTGATTGGTTATTTATAAATAATCGATCTAATCGAGTAAGTGATAATAAATTGTAAATAATTGTAATAAATTGTAATTAATCCTAATAATTAGGGATTAATTATTTTAAAATAAAATAATTATTAATTAATTATTTAAAAATATAATTAAGGATTATTTAATTATAATTAATTATTTATAATTAATTATTATTAATTAAATCTTGTTTAATTCTTAATAATTAAACCGTTAGTCCGATTTGAGCGAAACGAAGACCCCTAGACTCAGAAAAATGAAACGAATCCAATAAAAATAATTGTAAGTCATAATTTCTTCCGGAAGAGAGTGGTCTTGTGTTAGTTAATTGTTTATAAGTCCTATTAGGGGTAGAATGGAGTTAAATAAATTCTGAAAAATTAAAATAAAATTAAAAAAAGGGTTAGTTAATACAAGTATGAGTCTAGTATCGATTCTAAAAATATTTATAAGTCCAAAATCAATTATGTGTCTTATGTGCTATGTTCTTTACGTGATTATGTGAACCCATATGTGCTATATATTTATATGTGTATATACGAGTCAGATAGAAACGCATGGGTAGATTGCTAGGGTTGCGTAGTATCAATTCGAGATACACGTATGTAGTAAGTTATCTAAACGACTATCTTTCTATGATTGATTCAGTATCAGCAAGGCAGATCAAGCAGGAGACCGAAGGCGGTGAGTTAAACCAGGTGAAGTACGCGCAAGGCAAGTTATTCCCCTATTCTAAATCCAGAATAGTGAATTATACCCCATTTTCCATATCAGTTATACTTTGATAATTCTTGTTCATATACACTGTTACCCAATTATTGATTCTTGTTTCTATTTCATTTCGATTCTTGATTTCTCTAAATTTATTGAATCTCTATTCATATTTTAATACTTTTACCCTTGTTATATATATATTCTGATATATCCTCATATTGGGATACATCAAAAGCATTTCGATTGTACCGGATGCTAAACCTTGGACTGGATGGTTACGATACGGGCTGGGTTTTTACTCAAACCTTTAATTAATAGGCCATAGTTGCCTGAGTACTCCTTATGTTGGTTGGGTCTATGCAGTTGGGTATAGATCCGCACTGTATCCTGACTAATCAGCAGGTTATAGTGCATATGTTGCTTCTTGTTTCCAGTCTTGTTCATTTGGCACTCGCCAGTATTGGCAAATTTTTATCCTATACAGGAACATATGGTTGTTCAAACCAACATATTATCAGTTCATTTATTCATCTCTCTTTATACTATATATATTGTTGCAGGCTTGTTGAGCAATTTTGGCTCATCCCCTTTTATTGTTATTCCTATTGTTTTATAGTTAAGGCAGAGAATGAAACCCGTCAGAACCCGCGTAGTCAAGAAGCGAGTCAAGCAGCGGGACCCTCTTATACCAAGAGTGTTCATTCCTATCCCCGAAGAGATTATTGAGTTACCAGATCAGGTGTAATCAGATAAGTAGTATTATGGTTTGAATAAAAAATTGTGTGGTGAGAATGTAGATAGAATAAAGTTTTGTAACAAAGAGAATTCTTGAGACATATTGTTTTTATTTGAGTTTGTAATAAAGTTAGTGTGTCGTTCTTTTTTTCAACTCTTAACCTTAAAAGATCATGAGTAGCAGTAGTTCGGGGTAATTATTATATTTATATTCCGCTTGTGCAGGTTTAGTTTGTAGTTGATATTAATAATGCCCCAAATCTATACCCCGTATTTGGAGGGTGTTATAAGGAATATGATCTTGAAGATACTAATCTTAAATTCCTTTTAGCTCTTCCTGAAAGTTGGGACTTGAAGGCAACTACTATAAGAGACAACTATGCTCTTGATGAAACTACTCTTGATGAAATTTATGGCATGCTCAAAACCCATGAACTTGAGATGGATCAAACAATCAAGAGGCATGGGAGAAAATCAAGAACAGTTGCTCTTAAAGCTGAGGAGGAATCCCCTAAAGTGGCTGTCTCAAAGAAAAGAAAAGGAAAGGCTCTCATCATAAAGTCTGATACTGAGTCATCAAGTCCTGATAGTGATGATTATTCAGAAACTGAAAGTCTATCTGAGATGGACCCTGATGAAGAGATGAAGAAGCTGTGTGCTCTTATGGTGAAAGGAATCACAAAGATTGCATACAGGAAATTCAAAAGGGGAAAAAAATTTTCCATGAAAGGTGCAAGTTCTGATAAGAAAGGTTTTAGAAAATCTGAAGGCAAAGAAGAAAAGTCTGACAGAGGAGATTACTCAAATGTTAAATGCTACAACTGTGGTGAGAAAGGCCACATATCTCCTGACTGCAAGAAAGGAAAAGGTGACAAAGGCAAGGCACTTGTTGTAACACCCCCAAATCCAGGGTCGGGGATCCGGGTTGTCACGAGTTCCATTTCCCTTAATAATACCCAATCTTAATAAACAATCAACTACTCCATACTGTGACCCCACAATAAATACACACACCATAAGTTATAGTCTCAGAGATGAATATCCAAAAATAACACGAGTCATTTTATTCCACAATTATATGCCGTTACACCTTAAAAGGGTTTCTGAATAAATTTACATTTCTTTGGCATTATTACAATTCATAAAGATACATAAGTCTGGTACATCAAAAGTTGAAAGCCTAGCCTATTGGTAGTTCCTACCTCAGCTACAGCGACATCAACGCCTATAGGAACTACGGAAAGTTTCCTATCCGCTCGCGAATTGGGAGCTAGGTCATGTTCATCTTGTTTATCTGATGTTGTGTGATGAAAGAAGAAAGCAAGGGTGAGCAACAAGCCCACCGAAATAATATGTATAATAATTAACAATATATGAGCATCCTCATAGTACTCATGAAAGTCTTGGTCAAGAAGAAATGAACCAAGTTTGATCTCTTAATGCGACCTAGTCACAAAATATTTAGTATATATATACTTTTCAGAATTTTTAAATCCTCTTCCATGTATAATATACACAGAGTTCCAGTTTATAACTGTATAAAAATATCGTTGCAAGGTGATCTCATATATCTAACCTTGTCTCAACGTTTTTGTGAAAATCTTTGTCATGCATAAGATAGTCATTAACCAGATATAAGTTGAAAAGATGAAGTTACAAGATACTCCAATATACTTATATCTTTTCCGAATACTACTTGAACTACCACCATTTAAGTTATAATTAGTTCATCCCATAGATGAAGCTACACGACAAAACTTGTATAGAATTAATCTTTGAAATATCATCAAAATGAAATGAAGTTACGAGATAATTCATTTGATGAAAACATCATTTTAAAAACTCGACCCTGCCAACACTTAACAATCGCCCAGCCGTAGCCTTTCTATCGAAGTGCTCTGGGTAGTGTTGCAGAAATATCCAATTGGATGATGAACTCATTACGGGAGTTTGCCGCGCCAGGAAGACCACTCACGATGATCAGTCGCAGTAGTGCAACCCCACCATTTTCTACATGTAGAGGAGAACCTGTCGGATTTACTTGTCAACCGAACACTGGACTCCTAAGGAATGGACCGTCTTAACGGAACTTCCAGGCCATTTGGGCCAATATAATAAGGCTGGGCCAGCGCCACTCGACCATTTATGCCACTCCTAGTTCAGATGAAATCCATGACTCTGAAACGTAAAGCTTGTCCCCCCTTCCCCAAGTAGAAACTTGTTGATACGACTCCACCAAGAAGTCGTATCTAGTTGGAAAGGAAAACTCACCGATATTTCCCAGGCGGTGCCTGTTAATGGATTAACTTGTTCTAAGAATTTTACTTCCCGAGTGTTGGGTAAGTAATCAAAAACTCTTTTATCAAAACAGCAACCTTGTTGCGAATATAAAACACACCACAGAGCCGGATCCCTCAGGTTTTGAGCGAGTATTTGAATCCCTTTAGAAAGGAGGATCTTAAATATAAAAGTGAGTTTTGCGATCCGCCCTAACTTTTAAAATCATTTTGAAGACTCGAAAACATTTTAAAGAATGTTTAGAGTAACGCTGATTTAATAAAATAAATCAGTCCCGATATATTAGAAAATATCTGAATATTATTATTTAAATAATATTCAAATAAAGATAATCCTTATAAAAATAATTGAAGTAGAAGTTTTAAAACTTATACTTAAATGACCAAAGATATACTTATACGAAAGTACTATCTTTATTTATATAACCAAAAGTAAGTTTGATTATCGACACATTATTCTTTAATAAAATAAAGAATATTAATTAGTAAATAATCGGAGTCATAAGTCCTCGAATGAATATTCAAAATAATATTCATTAATTAAAATAAACGGAGTCATATGTCCTCGAATGAATATTCAAAATAATATTCATTAATAAAATAGACGGAGTCATAAGCCCTCGAATGAATATTCAAAATAATATTCATTAATAAAATAAAGTTATCGAATAAACCTTATTCGATTCATAGTTTTGAAAACTATATCTATATATATATATATAAATATATATATAATATACTCGGGAATATCGACTCCCGGTTTTAGAAAATGTTCACCTTTGGGTCCCCTATACTAAGGGTATACGCAACTACTGCTTATCTCTAGCATAGGTATTATGCAACTTATAAGCAATTGAATCAACAATATATATTAAGATTACGAAACAGACATGCATATATACCATATCACATGCTCCAATATATCGCAAGATTTGCTAATTAACCACCATGCATCTATCACAAGATAATGCATATACATATGTATACATCACAACAACAGTATAACGGGTAGAAAACTTGCCTGAGTGTTCCCGGATAGACTTAAGCTTAGAATGGGTCCGATAACCTATGAACAACAACATAAGTCAGAATTAAACCCCGGTCGCTTAAGAAACTAGACTTTAACCAATTGAACCCTAACGTTCGTTTATGGTCACTCCTACGCTTAGCGAATCACATAAGTCGTTCGAGTACCCTCGGCTCCACCATTTTTAATAAATTAACCATTAAGAATTTTAAGGCGATTCTTTCACGAGTACTCTACCAACTGCCTAATACACTTTACATAATTGTTTCATACTCCAATTAGTCATTTAAGGTCCTTAACCAAGGTCTCAAAGTAAAGTGAGGGGTAAAGGTTCGTTCGTGAAATGCCGTTACTTAAAACGGTCGTTTCTCCTAAACCGTAAATCGGATCTAAGCGAACCACATACCAAAATGAAGATTACGACATGATCTAGCTAAACATGGAAAATTTAAAGATTGGTCAGTGAGTTATCTGGTCCGGGATTCATGTACAACAGTCTAAGGAAAACGGGCATTACGACGGCTATATTTACGAGTTTTCCAAGTTTCTCACTACACCAAAACCTCACCAAACAACCCACAATTATTAACACATCAAAACCTCAACTACATAATACTATACCAGTACTTATTCTCCAGATTCTTCATCTCAACCAACCACAATCAAGTTCTATTAACTATAACAAGATTCATTTACCAAATCACTCCAATTTCAAATCAAACTACTAATAATCAAAGATCATGCTTCTCATTTTGAAAACCAACCATCAAACTCACTAATAGTAAAAGTAAAGGCTATGGTTTGAAGTTTATACCTTCCTTGGTAGGTGTTAAGTTGCTAGGAAGCCTTAGGGAGCCTTCTACAAGCTTGATCTTTCCAAAGAAATCAAGAACACAAAGTTATGCTTTGAAATTTCTAAAAGTATGATTGAAAGAAATGTAAAAATTAGGGTCTTACCATGCCTATTTGGACGATACTTGTGAACAAGAGTTGTAGGCCATCTCAATACCTTTCCAACGAGCTATAGAACACAACATTTGAGCGAGTATTGAAGGAGATATGACAATTTCAAGTTGCTGGGTTTGTTTTGGCCGAGAGCTTCTCTTCATGGGAGCAAAGTCAAATTTTTAATTTTTGTGTTATGATATTTTGCTTGGTTGATTTCCTTTTTGGCTTGGAAAATTTTGATGTTTTACCATGGTAACTTTTGCATGGCCAAGAATCAACCAACAACACACTTCTTTTTGTCATGCTTATGTCACCATGTTTGTGTCACCTTTTTAACACATGTCCTTTCCTTGTGGTTTGATGATGTCACAATCATTGGCTTCTTTTACAAGCTTGTCTCTTGGTCGCTTATTTGTTTTACGGTTCGCTTAACTTTCGTTCTCGTTCGTCGTTTGAGGGATCATATTTGGGATCTTATTACTTGGGTTCCCCTAAACCTTTCTCAATATTTTATATTCCTTTTATGATCCTCTCTTATAATCCTTGAATTTAAATCCTTTTAATCATGTTACCTTATACTCATTTCTTTCGGTATCTGGTGGATTTTTGGGAAAAATCAAAGTGTCCGGATTCGAATTCTAACGACCTTTACATACACTCATTTACTTTATGGAATACTAATACGATCTTAGAATTTCCATAAAAGTACTCCTATATAGTGTGGTCTGATAATTTTCCTTAATCAGCATCATCAGCAAAAGTTACTATTTATCCGTGTTTCAAAAATTCCAAAAATTGGGGTTATTACACTTGTCACAAAGAAGAAAAGCTGGACAGATACTTCAGATTCTGAAGGTGAGGTGAACTATGCTTCGATGGCAAATGCTGATAGCAGTTCTGAAGCTGCTGAGTTAAAGGTACCTCAAACAACTTATGCTTTTCATACTGATGATATTACTGAGTTGAGAAGATATCTTAAAACCATGTTCATTAGTTATAGAGATCAAACTTTAACATGTGAAAAAAGAGTTAGTTATGTTCCATCAAACTCAGAAAGATAGAGATGATGCTTTTTATGTTAGAGATGAAGTGCTTAAAATGAATGAATCTCTAAAAACTGAGTTAGAAAAGGAAAGAGATATTATCAGGACTTGGACTAACTCTAGCAGAACAACTCAGAATTTGTTAAGTAGTGAAAATTGGAAAGAGGGCTTAGGTTATGGGGATGATAAGAATAATAAAGGAACTGTAGAAATTAAGCCTATAGTTGTTAAACAAAAGCCAAAGGTAAATCCTGTTAAATTTGTAGCTGTAAAGTCTGATATTTATAAATCAGAAGTTAAAGAGAAATTAACTTCTGACAAACCAAAACAGGATAAGCCAACTAAAATTAACATAGGCTTAATGACAAAGAAGCAGCTTAAGCATAAGCTGAAAGATGTTAAGAATGTAAACAAGGTAAAGCCACCTAGGAAAATAGAAATGGAAAGGAAGGTGTAAATAAAAGCAATGATTATAAGCCTGTTCCTAATGCTCCTAAAAAGAAATGTTATAACTGTGGAAATTCTAACCATCTAGCTTCTTTTTGCAGGAAGAATTAAAACATAAACTCCTTACCTTCAAAATCAGGAGTCAAGAGTCAGTCTGTTAGATATAGGCCACAAAATCCTTATTTTCATTGTGGTAGTTTATGGCATTCCATTTATATTTGTAAGGAATATCATAGTTTGTACTATGATTATTATCAAATAAAACCTTTTTTAAAGAAAGTTAGCATTATTCCTTCTAGTGTAAGTTCTGATGCAAAGTCTGATACTATAAATTCTGATAAGAAAAATGTTAACATAAACTCTGATGTTAAATCCGCTGCAAATGTTAACAAACTTAATAAGTCCAAAGGATCCAAGCAAGTCTGGGTCCTTAAAACTAATCATTAGTGGTCTTTGTGATTGCAGGGCAACAGGAAAAACATCCTAATTCTGGACAGTGGATGTTCAGGACATATGACTGGAAATAAAACCCAGCTATCAGACTTTGTGGAGAAAGCTGGCCCATGTGTTTCTTATGGAGATGGCAACTTAGGAAAAACTCTGGGATATGGCAATATCAATCTTGAGAATGTCATCATTGAAAAAGTAGCTCTAGTCTTAGGACTTAAACACAATCTGCTGAGTGTTAGTCAAATTTGTGACAGAGGTTATCATGTGGATTTCTTTGAAGAACACTGTGAAGTTGTAAGCAAATCTACAGGCAAAGTTGTTCTGAAAGGATACAGGCATGGTAACATTTATGAAGCCAAGCTTTCAACAAGTACTGATGCTTCTGCAATCTGTCTGTTAAGTAGAGCATCAATTGAAGAAAGCTGGGATTTGCACAAGAAACTCTCTCATTTAAATTTCAACAATATAAATGAACTTGTCAAGAAAGATCTTGTGAGAGGACTGCCAAAATCAGTGTTTGCTCCTGATGGCCTTTGTGATTCATGTCAAAAGGCAAAACAAAGAAAATCTTCATTCAAGAGAAAGACTGAATCTTCAATTTTTTAGCCTTATCACCTACTACATGTTGATCTATTTGGTTCAGTGAATGTCATGTCTATTACAAAGAAGAAATATGCTATGGTCATAGTAGATGAGTTTACCAGATACACATGGGTGTATTTCTTACACACAAAAAGTGAAACTTCATCTATTTTGATTGATCATGTCAAACAACTGGATAAATTGGTTAAAGTCTCTGTGAAAATCATAAGAAGTAATAATGGCACTGAGTTCAAGAATTTGATTATGAAAGAGTTCTGCAAAGACCATGGAATCAAGCAGGAATTTTCTTCTCCTAGAACTCCACAGCAAAATGGAGTTGTTGAAAAAAAGAATAGAACTCTTATTGAAGCTTCACGAACTATGCTTGATGAAGCAAAGTTACCAACCTATTTTTGGGTTGAAGCTGTGCAGACTGCTTGTTTTACTCAGAATGCAACACTTATTAACAAGCATGGAAAGACTCCATATGAGATAGTGAAGAAAAAGAAGCCAAATCTGAAGTACTTTCATGTATTTGGATGCAAGGGTTTTGTTCTTAAAACTCATCCTGAACACCTATCTAAATTTGATCTAAAAGCTGATGAAGGAATTTTTGTTGGATATCCATTTTCCATAAAAGTCTTCAGAGTCTACAATTTAAGAACAAGGGTTATCATGGAATCTATCAATGTCTCTTTTGATGATAAGAAGATTTCCGGACTTGAAGATTTCAATGATCTTGATCAGCTGAGATTTGAGAATGAAGTTTTAAATTCCGATTTTGTAAATCCTGACAGTCTAAATCCTGACAGTCTAAATCCTGATACTGCAAACTCTGATGGGTTAAACTCTGATGTTATTGAAACTGTGGTGACTAAGCCAAAGGAAAATGCATCTGTGCAGGGGGCGAATATTGAAGATCCAACCACATCTCAAGAAGCATCAGAACCTATAATAGGCTCTTCAAGTTCTGATTCGTCAAGTTCTGATGGGCCAAGTTCTGATAATTCTGGAAACTCAAATTATGATTCATCAAGTTCTGATGGGCCAAGTTCTGATAATTATGGAAACCCAAATTCTGAAGGATCCAACTCAGAGAGCATAATTTCAGGGGGGGCATCAGAAAATGTTGATGGAGACAGCAGGGATCATGGGGGAGCATCCAGTTCTAGAGATAATCTTCCATCTGCAAGGAAGTGGACTAAAGCACATACACCTGACTTGTTTATTGGAGATCCTGAAGCAAGTATAAGAACTAGGACAGCAACATCAAATGAATGTCTCTATCACTCTTTTCTTTCTCAGGCTGAACCAAAGAAAGTGGAAGAAGCTCTTCAAGATGCTGATTGGGTGCAAGCAATGCAGGAAGATTTAAATGAATTTGAAAGAGATAAAGTCTGGACCCTAGTGCCAAGACCAAATAACAGATCAATTGTTGGTACAAAGTGGGTGTTTAGAAACAAAACTGATAGTGATGGCATAATTACAAGGAATAAAGCAAGGCTGGTTGCAAAAGGATATTCTCAACATGAGGGAATTGATTATGATGAAACATTTGCACCAGTTGTTAGATTGGAAGCCATAAGGATATTTTTGGCTTATGCTACTCACAAAAAGTTTACATTCTTTCAAATGGATATGAAAAGTGCCTTTCTTAATCGAGAATTAGAAGAAGAAGTATATGTTGAACAACCTCCAGGGTTTGTAAATCGACAATTAGAAGAAGAAGAAGAAGAAGTATATGTCCTTAGGCAAGCTCCAAGAGCATGGTATGAGACATTAGCTCAGTTTCTTCTGGGAAAGTGGATTCAATAGAGGGACTATTGATTAAACTTTATTCTATCTCAACCATCGAAAGGACTTACTTTTGGTACAAATATATGTTGATGATATCATTTTTGGTTCTACAAATGACAGACTTTGTAAAAGGTTTTCCAAGCTAATGCAGTCAAGATATCAAATGAGTATGATGGGAGAACTTAGCTATTTTCTGGGCCTTCAAGTCAAGCAGAATGAAGAAGGAATTTTTATTTGTCAATCTAAGTACACCAGAAATTTGTTGAAGAAATTTGGAATGCAAGACTGTTCAAGTGTATCTACTCCTATGGCCACTGCAACAATATTGGATAAGGATATTGGTATATTAGTAGATATTACTGATTACAGAGGTATGATTGGCTCACTACTCTATCTAACTACAAGCATACCTGATATCATGTATGCTACCTGTCTTTGTGTAAGATTTCAAGCAGATCCAAGAGAACCTCACTTAACAGCTGTGAAAAGAATTTTGAAGTACTCTAAGGGTACAGCTGATCTGGGATTACGGTATCCTAGAAAATCAGATTTTAAGCTAATAGGTTACTCAGATGTAGATTTTGCAGGATGCAAAATTGACAGGAAAAGCACAAGTGGAAGCAGCCAATTTCTTGGAGGAAGATTGGTTTCTTGGTTTAGCAAGAAACAAAAGTCAATTTCCACATCAACTGCAAAAGCAGAATACATTGCTGCAGGAAGCTGTTGTGCACAGATTCTTTGGATGAAGAATCAGTTACGGGATTATGGGTTAACATATTCTAAAATCCCTATTTACTGTGATAATAAAAGTGCTATTGCTATGATAGGTAATCCAGTTCAACACTCAATGACAAAGCACATCAGCATTAGGTACCACTTCATAAGGGAACATATGATGGAGGGTACAGTGGAATTGCACTTTGTTCCAACAGATCAACAACTAGCAGATATCTTCACAAAACCACTGTGTGAAGCTACTTTTACAAGATTGGTAAATGAACTTGGAATGGTTTCAAGTTCTTTCTCTAAATATGCTTAGTTTATGTTCTGTTACATCAGACCTTATGATCAGTATTTACAGATATTACTATATTTGTGTATTTTGTGCTTAAATTGAATTTTTTTAAGTGTTGATTGTTGTCTGATGTGAATTTCTAAACTCTAATAGTGATATGAATGTTTTTGTGACTATTCAATCCAATGAGGATAACTGTGCTAGATGCTGACCTAGTAGTCTTTAATATACTAAAGATCCCATGTTTGAAGTAATTGTTTATGTGGAAATCCTTTAACACAAGCAAATTATGATATTGAGCTTAGTTATGTTTACTTTGTGTATCTTATTACTAAGTCAAAAACTAGAATGATGCTTCTTATCTATTAAGTTCTGATGTTTGTAAATCTTATGGATGTACTAAGTGCTGATAAACCTCACTTATCAAAAGAAAAAGAAAAAAAAAAGAAATAAATATGAGGTACTCCTTTGAGATCTAGAGAAAAATGTATGTGGAAGGGAAGTCCCAAGTGCATTGCTGGTATTAAGTAATATGCATTAGAAAAGCAAAATAAAATTTTCTTGGTGACTTTTCATATTCTCTGATTACTGGAGAAATACTCTGATAATAGCATAAATTTTGATAAGCAGTCGTGACTCACTTACACTGAGAAGCCACTGTAAACAGGAATTTCAAAAGATGCATAAAATGAGCACAAAACAGTTGAGGTGGACTCATGCATGAACTCATTCTATAGTAGACTTCATAATAATGACAGATTCTGAGAAAAGCTCATAGTTATGCCTTATTTCTAAGATGTACTGAAGTGAATCATACTTTATTCTTTGTCTGATATTTAGCTTAATGCACACACTTACACTCCATATGAATGATAAAAATTACTGTGGTGATCAATGTTGTTTAAGATGAACAGTCTAAGTGTCAGTTGCATAAATTCTGAGGACAAGTTCTGATGGAAGCTCTGATGATTAAGTTCTGATCTACTTATATCAGTATTTGTGTGAAGAATTACAGAAATAAACATTCACTTTTTGAGTTAAGGAGCCATATTCTGATGACTTTTAAATTTTGATAATAATCAAGTTCTGATGCTGACGTGGCAGTGTTTAATTACTTGGTTTACTTTTAAGTCATTACTTAAACGGTTATATTTTTGTTCAGAATATTGGTTTATGTGAGATAAAGCAGTGATAATCATTTGTTTAGTGGGAACAGTTTCTTTTTGACAAACTAAACGTGCAATGTAATCATTACTTATTTACCATGCCCATTAACTTTTGTCTTAACTGTTGCATGGCTGACAGGTGTAAAGGTCTGTTCCACTTCTCAATAATTGTTATCACGTGGGATGTTTAAGTAAAAGAGATAAAAGATTTTCAAATCTTTTATTTTAATTTCTATTCTACTCACTCTCTCTCTTTTCTTATTATCTCACATTTTCTGACGGTTTTCTATACAGATCATTCATCAAACACCTTTCAGGAAATCTTATTTCTCATCTATTTCTGATGGCACCGAAGGATTTAATTGTTGATGGAGCCAAGTTTGTACCAAATAACTATGCTGCAATCTTGAATAAGGCTGAAGCTCCATCAGATCTGCACTTTGTGCAAGATTTATTACCCAATAGTGAGATTGGGTATGCTTTGACCCAACCCCAAACTATTTCAAGCAAACAAGTGCTGACATTTTGGCAAACTGGGCTTTTTGATAATGGTGGTGCTGCTGGTTCACCAAGCATAATTTTCACATCAGGAGATGTCGAGCATGTGGTGACTCCAGGAGCAGTTCGTAAAGCTCTCCACTTACCTGAAGGTTGTACATTCTCAACAGTGGAGGATCATGTTTTACAACAGCTTATGGCCAGTCTGGGCTATGAGAAAAGTTTGGGAAAGCTGGGTCAACTGAAAAGATCAAATATCAGAAAGGAATGGAGCTTTTTCTTTGATTGTATCACTAAGGCATTTGTCAATAAATGCTCCAACTTTGATGCTATTCCCATCATGAGTCAGCAAATCGGGTATGCTCTTATCCATCAAACTCATTATGATTTTGTAAGTGCTGTGCTAGGTTTCATAGGGGATAGGATGACAGAGGATATGAATATAGTATACTTTGCTAGATTATGTCAGCTTATATATACTTTTTGTTGTGTTGATGAGCACCCACTAGCCAGTGATTTAATTCCACCCTTTAAGCTTGCAAAAAGGGCTTTTAATGATTTGTTAAATGCCGACAATAAGAAACAAGTGATGAGACCCTTACAGATTCCTCAGTCAGTAAAAAAGATCTTGGTAAATGCTGATCCACAAGCATATACATCTGTCAATCCTGATGTCCAACCCACCAACTCATCATAACCAACCCAATCTCCATCCGCACCTACCACAACTACACAAACACCTCAACCTTCTCAACCTCAATCAACTCAACCCTCCATCAGAACATATTACAAACCAACACAGTCATCTCAACCTCAACCTTCAGCACATCCAGTGAAGCCTTCATCTTCAAAACCCAAGAGGACTAAGATAGTACCTCAGTCTCAACAGAAGAGAAGGAGAATTATTCTGAGAGATGAGTCAGATAATGAGGAACAAGTTCCTATATCAGAACCTGTTGTTGTAGAAGCTGAGAAGATCTCTTCTCAGAAAGATATTGAAACTGAGAGTTCTAGGCCCCTCAAAAGGCTTAGAAAGATAAATACTGAAGATGAAGCTCCCAAAGTCTTTACTTCAGCAAAGAGACTTAAAAAGCAAAGAGCTAGGAGGGCTGTAAGTGAATCATCACACTCTGAAGAAGTTCTGGAAGCAACTGCTAAGGAAGGGGGTCAGGAATCTCTGATCTCAACAGAACCTATAGTAATTGAATTACTTCCCACTGCTGAATCAGACTTTACTCAAGCTCAAAAGTCTTATATTCAAGAGCAAGAGGATATTTCGGAGCAAGTGCCTACACCTCCTGTGTCTCCTATCATTAATCCAGTACATTCTGAAGACCCAGGTACAAGTGCTGAAATAGACATACATAAATTGGTTGTGCCTGAGGTTCTGTACTTGGAAGCTCCACCAACTCAACTCACTCCACCAACAACATCAATTTTGGATGCTAATTTCAATGCAGATATTCCAACAACACCGGTTCTCAATCTAGATGATAAAGATCAGATTGTAGGTGGGCATCAAAATTTGGATGTTGATCAGAACTTAGTTGCAGATCAGAATTTAGAGGATGATGTTGAAACCTATATAGCCTCACATGCTGTTATTCTATCAGAGGATGCTGATACTACAGGATCTGTAAGTTCTGATGCTGACAATGTTGAAATTACTGGTGAAGCTGCTATAAATATAGTGCTAATGCAGCTGGTCCATCTGGACATGCACCTCAACAAGCTCCGTGCAAAGCTGATCTAATCAAGAAGTTTGTTAGAGAGGATGCACCAGTACCTTGGAGTGAAACTCCTAGAGGAAATGAGTGGACTAAGGAGTGGAACAAAGTTGATTTTGTTCCTACTGAAAAAATTCTTGCTGAGCACCTGGCCAAAGTTGATGAAATGCTGATAAATGATGATTTCAAGGCACAATTGAGAGTTATTGTATTGAGTACTAGGCACCTTCAAGGTCAACACTCAATAACTCATGACAAGGTGAACAAAATTCAAGAATCACTGATCCATCAAGATATGAATGTAAAATTGGAAAAGAACAGGTTTTTTAAGCCAGCCTTTGACTGAATTGGGTATATTGAAAAGACTCAGGAAAAGCAACAAGATCGGATTTCTGAAATTCTAAAGAATCAAGCTTCTCAGCAAACTCAACTCAATGAGATCCAATCCTCAGTGGAATTGTTTTTCTCTCTTCTTCTACCTACTGATGCCAAAAAGGGGGAGAAAGTGATTAAGTCCAAATGCAAATCTAGTCAAGTACTGAAGGGTAAGGATGATGGAAATGATGACCAGGGAAATTCTGAAAGGGGTAGAGGTCATGGTCAAGGAAAAGGTTTTTCATCAAGCAAAGCTGGAACTACAAGTCAAAGAACAAGTTCTGATGCTGGGAGAAGAATAAGTTCTGATACTGGTAAAAGAATAAGTTCTAGTGATCAAACTCTGGAACTTGATGAAGAGATTTCCAAAAGACTATTCCTAAAGGACAATCCAGGCATGGATATTTAAAGTCTGAAGAAAGAAGTAGCCAGACTTAAAGCAGAAAATGTCAAGTCAAAGTATAAAGCTCAAGTCATGGAAAAGAAGCCACCTAAGCCTAAGGGCATTGTGATAAAGAAAAGTCAATTTCTGAGGCAACCAAGGCCAAATCACAAGTGGAGGTAGATCCAAGATCCAAGGGCAAAGCAAAAATTGATGAACCTGTAAAGGTATACATGCCAATTATGGATAAAGAAATAATTAATGATGAAGATACTAGTCTGATTTTGAAGAAAAGGATATTCAAACAACCTCTGACAGAGCTCATATTGTTCAAGATCAGGACTTAGTAAAATCTGATATTACAGTGAAGCAATCAACCTCTGACATAGCTCAAGTTGGCTTGATATCAGAAGTTAAAGAAAAGGGAACCTCTGACATTGCTCATGTTAAACCTTCAAAGATGCTACTACCAGGATTCACAAAAGCTCAACAGACTCAACCTTTGAAGACCACATCAAGTGGTTTTGAAGCAAGAGTTGTTCAAGGAAAGGAAGCAAGAGACAAATCAGGATTGGATAGTTCTAAAGAGAAGAGAGTAAACAATACTACCAATGATCCAACTTTCTTGAGTGAACCAGGAGTAGGAACAACTCCTGAAAGATTGAATCAACTTGAATCTGTACAAATGGTTTACCACTCTATTTTAAAAGAAGATATCATGTTATACTTTGTGACAGATGGGAGGGTATTCCAGATCAGGGAGAATGCTATTTCATTGAAGTATTTTGAAGAACTGGATCATGTTCTATTTCTACTTCAAGTGAAGAACAGATCAACAGATGGTGTTGCAGGTTATTTAAAATCAAATATTCAAAGATAGAAGAGGCTTTACTCTGTAAAGTCTGACAGCCCATACCTTCCTAAATACAGAGATCACAATGGTGATATTGTTGAAATGAAGCCTAATACTGCTAAAATCATCACTACATTTTCTGGTATTATGGGACTTAAATTCAATCTAGAGTCTGATAAAGCCTATATCATCAGACTGGATCAGGATATAAAAAAAGCTAAAATAAATGATCTCCGGGCAGCTATCTTTCAAACTGGTGAAGATACAGTTGAACTGAAAAATGCTAAAAGGAGGATGGTCAATGAACTTGAATATGCTGAGAGAAGTCTATTGAAGAACTATCTCAGAACAACTCCTGATATCAAAGAGATCAGAAATTGAAGCCAAGTCAAAGATCTACAACTACTTAAATTCTGAAGTGTATACAGACTAAAGCTGATATCAAACTTTAAGGATGGTAAAGCTGTAAGGACTGTAAGTTGTAGTTATCTAGTCAAATTCTCATGCATTTGTACTTAATGTTTTTGACATCATCAAATATCTGTTAAACTTGTATATTATGCTAATTTACAAGTTGGGGGAGATTGTTAGATATATTTGTGATGTCATGTCTAAAATAATTTATGTTTAGTTTTCAGATCTTACTTAACAGGACAAATCAGTACTTAACTGGAAATCAGTACTTATACTGAAGTCAGACCTTAAGATATTAGAACTTAAGTTGTCAGAACTTAAGTTATCAGAAGATATTTATCAGGAGATAATATCAGGACTTAAGAAGACGTTCAGATAAGGAAGGCCGATGATTGAAAGGAAAGAAGATCAAGACAAACATAAGAAGAGATATGTATGAAGAAGAATTCTATAAAGAATAGAATACTTGGAAGAAAAGATAACTAGTTGATATATTTTAGGATGCAGAATTATATTTGATATCAATTAGAAGATTATCTTGTAATTGTGTGTCTATATAAACACATCATAGGGTTTACACTATATGTGTTATCTTAATTGAGAATATTATTCATTGTAACCCTAGCAGCTCTCGTGATATTTCTTCATCATTGAGAGAGGACGGTTCCATTATAATACTGTTTTATTAATAAGATTATTCTGTGTTTCATACTTATGTTCTTAATTCGATTTGATTGTGCTAGACACGGTATTCAACCCCCTTCTACAGTGTGTGTGACCTAACATAAATATCTCCCACATGATTGAGGTATGCTTCATTTTTGCAACGTTTTAATCGATTATTTGGTTCTTATTAAGAATTTCTTCATTCACCTTCATTATCCAATCGATCATTTGCCTCATCTGATACATGCAGCTTTACTTTCTTGTTTCTCTAGTTAATTTACCTCATACGGTTTGCTAATTACTCCAATTCATGCCAAAATTTCATACTTGCAATGTATCATGTATACAGATTTCCGCCTTTGATATAATGTCCTTGCAACAATCCCGTTATCGGCATAATGATTCCTTTCAGCAAGTAAATGTCCACCATTCTTTGGCTTGCAATTGTCCACACTTTTTACGTAACTCCATCTGCTACACGGGTTCATTTTACTTCCTTTTTAAAACATTCAAAGGATAGACCTTACACAAGAAGGAATTGGTGTATATGATTCTGATTAGAAACTTTTTGTTAGGAATAAGAGTACAAGGAATCAGTCGGAGAAATTCATGAATCAACAAATCAGGATTTAAGAAGAATGAATGAATAATGATTTGAATAAAAATGAGACAACCATATTAGTACTCAAGATGACCAGTCTTTCATACCATATGGCACACAACACATTTCTAGGTGGCGTCCCACCAGACTCTTTGTCATTTCGACAAATCGTCACACTATAACACTGCTTGTCCCAATTCGGAAATAATATTTTGAAGAAGTATTGATTTGAAAGGGATTCAACAATCACCTTATAAAGCTGATCATGAAAGAAGTTCATACTTTACTCGAGATTTATAAGAATGATAAGATAAAAATGATATCATTGGTCGTCATCCGCATTTTATCTGTTTACAACTTTGACGCTTGTCCGATCAATAAATCACATTCTGAGTCATATATTAACTTTAGAAAGTTCTCTGAAATACTTTCTTAAATCAATCATTAGAATAAATTCCCCTGTACTGGGTCTTGAATCTTTTGCGTTGCGCTTCCATGTTCAATATTTCTATAATTCGACCATATTTTCACGCTTTACGAGATTTACAATCACAACTTCAAATTTCGCTTATGCTGCTGATCATTCAACATATCGCCTCCTTTGCCAATAACGTTCTTCCTTTAGAAAGTCTGGAGATTTTCTCAATCTTCTTTTCTCAAACTCGGCTTCTTATGAATTGACGTATTCTTCGAACTCTAATCGTCTTAGAAATTGGATGAACAGTTTCTCCGTACATTGGTTCTGTCATTAAACTTATCAAAAAATAATTGCATTTTTCTGCTAGGGACAATCAAATCTTCTTCGTAATAGCGGTTTCATTTGGCCTTCTAAACGAATCATACTAATTTCTAGTACAAATATTCGTCTGGATAATCTGAATCTTATAAAAACCAAGAAACTCAAGTAGTAATTGGGCAACCAAGTTTTAAAACTTGTTTTGTTCCAAGGAATTTTAGAAAGAAATTTGTGAAGAAAATCTCTTTTAAAAACTGTTTAAAAATTTGAAAATCATACACCTGGTCGTCGTTACTATATGAGTTGGTTGTCGTCCTTCTCAACTATCACAAGAAATCCAATTAGGAAAATAATCAGATAAGAGCCCATTCCTTTCCATATATCTTCTACCCCTCAGGTCCATTTTTCCTTCATTGGTCAACAAAACTTCAGTTACCGTTGCATACTATCTTATTCATAACTTCACTTCTAGTCTTTCATACTGGTAACATTCCCACCCTTATCTCTTACGGTTACTAAGTATAACAAATATATCCAGTAATAAGCAGATTTATATTATAACACAAGGTCGATTTATATCACATTACTTCTATACGTATCATGTTTGATCATATTATTATCATATAATTTCAAAAAAGCTCTCGATTTCCAATCCTCTCAAATTTCTTTAAAGATCCATCTACCTCACTCCACAAGATAATCATGGGTGGCATACTCATTAGTAGCTTCCTATAACCTGGTAGCGGCTATCTTCCGAAACACATGTACCCTCACTCTAGGTTCTTCTAACATTTCTTAATACCTCTTGTACTCACTATATGTTATAGCTTTCGAACCCATCCTTCTTGTTGTTGTTACTTCAAAAGACGAGTTTTAAACGGATGTTATAGAACAGAATGTAGAGTAGACAGAAAAGATGCACGCACAACTGAATATCCAGTAGAACTAGAATCAGCGTGTGGGGGATTCTCGAATAGGTAGCCTCGCATCAGGGGATGAGATAATAGTTTGAAAAGTGCAATTACTGCGATAAGAAGTGACATGGCTACCACCGGTGGAAGAGCAAAGCGTGAATCAGATGATAGCCTTCCGAATGGAAGCTCCAAATGATCAGACGATCCAGGGAAAAAAGAATCTTCCATCGCCGTAATCTGAAAATCACGTCGCTAAATAAGGATGTCGAATTTCAACACGAATCCCACTAAAACCTACTATTTGATTACACTCAATCTCTCGACGTTCTATCTTTCTATTTCCTAATCCTAATCCTAACCCTCTATCCATTTCCCGATAATCTAGGATTATTTCAGTGACTTATAACCTGTAGCTCTGATACCAACCTATGACGCCCTCCAAACCCGGGTCAGAAGTTTGGGGCTCACATCACACACCATAATATTTAAACCTGTATATAAAGTATTATATGCATTGACCCTTCTGTACACAACTACGGATCGCAACAGGTTAAAGAATGAAAGCAAGCTATAATCTTAACTTTTATTACATCGTACCAAATCCCAACTAATTCAACTTATAATGGCTAAGGATATCGTACTTACAATCTTACATAACTCATCCATAATATAAAACTCCTGCTAGCACGATCCATCTTAACCAGAATTCCTAGTTCGCACACTGCACATGGAATCCTCATTACCAACAATTTCCTTTCCAACTGTTGAAAACATAAAAGTTTTGCAAGAGTGAGCTTACCAGCTCAGCAAGTAATAATAGCAGCAATTGAGGTTAAACAATCACTAATTGAAATGATTCAGAAGAATCAAGTTTCTGAATAAATAATGATTAGAATTGGATATTCACTTTTCATTTTAAAAAAAAACCAAGGTTAGGCTGCTGATCAGTCACGCACTAACCCCGAGCAAGGCTCACAGCTTTGCTCTATATACTGGATCCAAGGCACGCATTGGCCTACTATGACCACGAATCTGGTCCGACCACGAATCTGGTCCACATTTCTTAAACTATCCAATTCTAAAACAATTCAAAATGATAACCAATGTACTCAATAAGCTGAATCATAAAAAACATTTATCGTGAAGCATAGGGTGATTCACAATACCATGAAGGTATAACAAGAGATTCAAAAAGTTTGGCTTTCAATCAAGAAAAGAATCAGAAATTAGAAGACCAGGGGTTCAAGGGTTCCAAAGATTAGTCTTATTTTAAACAAGGAATAAGGGTTGGTATATTAAGCAATTCAATATCAGAAATCAGTATGTGGTAGATATGTATTTGTGGAGTAGTATCGTATGTGTTTGGATAGTATCTGAGAATTCAACAATCAATGGTTTATGAAGAACAAGGCTTATGGCTCAAGATCAAGAAGAATCAGGGTTCAAGATTAAAGAGTTTAAAGCACTTACAATATAAAACATGAATTATTTTGAATAATAGCGACATGTTATGCAAAAAATTCAAAAATATTTGCAATATATCTTGAAGAGAAGTTCAGAAGTACTTGCCTTATCATCGATGATTTCCACTTTACTTGTACTGATCTAACAGTTTTACTCATCAACCACTTTTCTTCTCTTTCTATGCCTTGCTTCTATTTATCAATAACTTTCCTTCTCTTTCTACGATTTGATTCTATTTATAGATCACTAGTTTCCTTTTCTATGCCTCGCTGACTCTGCTAGGTATCACAAGTGTCTATCAATTATTCATACTCATATTATTCTAATCGTCACATAGATGTCATAAGCTTTTATCTACCCTTCGTTTCACCCAAATCCGATTTACGGATTAAAAGTTATGACTAAAACAGTCAAACTATAAACACATAGGCATATAACACATCAATCAGTTAGCACGTAGCACATAGCACGCAAGATATTCGATCAAAATAATTTTTCAACGAAGATTCGGGGTCAAAATGATTTTCCAAGTATTTAATACGCATTTTTGAATATTTTTCAGAATTAAAACGGGACTCTGAATCAATTTATAATTAAATAATAGGGTTCGAACACCCGAATCTGACTTTAAAATAATTTTATAATAATTATCGAGCCTTGAAAATAATTTAAAATAATATTCTAAAGTTTAAAACTATTTTTCGGAATTTTTAAATCAATTTTAAATAATTAAATCTAATTATTAAATCAAGTAGAATTAATTAATTAAATTAACTAAATTAATTAATCAATTAATTATAAATTATTCAGTTAATTAAAATAATTAAAAACTAATTAAAATTAATTAATAAACTAATTTCGATTTATTTTTGAATAAATAAATAATTAAAACAATTTTCTGGATTTAAAATAATTAAATAACCATTTTTCTGATTTTTAAATAATAAAAATATCATTTTCGAAAATAAATAAAACAGGAATCTGGTTTTTGTATGTTTTTGAAACTGTAATATTAAAAATGAAATTTTCTGAAAATCTGGGGGGTCAAGGGGTAATTTCACCACCTTCTCCCCCCCTTTCTTCCTCGACCGTCGCCGGCGAAGCCATTGCCGCCGGCCAGAATCTTCCCGGCGACATCGCACCTGTCCAGAGCAGCGTAAAAACGAGCAGCTAAATTCCCTAGCATTGCAGAAATTGTTTTATCAGCTCCAAATTACAAGATTCACCACCAAATGGCCGGGATTTCTCCCACCGTTTCTTTCCCATTTTTTCTGGCAAAGGCGATTTCGACTTCCTTTGATAAAACGAACACTACTAAATGATTCCCCTTCCCACGATTTGTTTATTGATGTAATTAGTATGTTTACAGGTTTAACGAGTCGAAAATCCGGCCAAAAGTATGAGTTTTCCGGTGAAATTATTCAAGAATACGAAGAACATTCAAACTCAAGAATCAAATCAACTTTTCTACATGTTATTAAACTCAATTTTTGACATATAATATACCAAATTGACCAGGAAGAAAAGATCTACACGATTATGCCATCAAATCACATCAAAAAATCATGAACAAAAATTCATAATTTAATCCAAAATTAATTTGAATATAAATAATTAAATCAGAAAAATACCTTGATTTCAGGGCAAAAACAAATGGTTGATTCAGAAAGAAGATTTCGAGAGCTTCATTTTGATATGCTGCACACCCGAATCAGAGTTCGATAACGCCTTCGTTTGTACGATTGATTCTCAGGAACATATCGGTTTCTAGGGTTTTTTTCTCTGTAATTACTATATTTTTACTAGTTGTAAATGAATAAACGAATAAAATGAAATAAGAGATATGCTATTTATATTTATGAAATATTGGTTCGTTCTGGATTATTTTGGATCGTTAAATTAGTTACTTAGCCGCTAAGTAACCGCGAAAACTATCCGATTTGATACCCGTATTAGATAATTATCCAAACCGGGCTTTTTATAAAACACTTTATACGAAAATAATGTAATAATATCCTGTCTTTCGAGAATACGAGTTTCGTTGATTCACCAAAATGATTATCGTATCGAAATTCTAGCGCCGGGCCGCGCATGGGTCAAACCGTAATCCGGATTGAAAAAGTCAAAACACGGAAAATGTCCAGAATTACCAGATTAGGATAGGAAGGAGTTTTCGGAAGAGTTTCAGGTTGTAAAAATGTAAAAACGGTTGAAGTCGGACGATTCCCAACTTTATAAAATAATTTTATAATTATTCAGTAAATTATTAATAATTTCATAAATCAATATTAAATCATTTAACAGCCCAAAAATTACCAGAAAAATACTGTAATTATCTATATTTTATTCTGGTCATAATAAAATTAACAAACTTATATTGTATCACATATAAGCATTCACATATTCACACCAATCATCAAATAATTCACTAAAAATCATATAATAATCATATAAAAATTATTTATTGATAAAAATAATTACACGCGATATCCCGGATGTTACATCCTTCCCCCTTTAAAAGGATTCTGTCCTCAGAATCACTCTAAGGATCAGATAGTGATACCTTCAAGTATCTCACTCTCATTTTCTCGGGTTGATCTCTCAACCTTACAACCTTCATAAACTTTTACTCGCAGCATCAATCATTACTTAACAATCTCTTGCTGACCTCATATTCTATTTGTTGCTTATATAACTCAACTCAAGTCTCCATTTTATATATAATGGAGCTAAATTACTCTTCCTGAGTATACACATATAAATACCCTATGAACCTGTTAAACGTGTGGCGGTGAAGCCTACTTACTTACACTTATCCTGACTATTTTATTTTCTCAAAAGGGACCAGCATAATGCTTACTAATTAGCTTTTCTTTGTAATTCTAGTAATTCGTGCTCATGAACATTTGCTGTAATATCCGGGATATATCGTGTAATTATTTTTGCTATTAAATAATTATTATGTGTGTTCAGTATCTATTCTGTGAGTTAATTGTTAAGCGTTATCTGTACTTGGATATTTAAAAGTAATATTAACTGAGTATTTTAATTTTTATATGTCCAAAATAAAATATAGATGATTGTCATATCTTCCTAATTATTTTTATGTTGATTTATAGATTTATAAGGATCATATGAAATTTATAAAATCTTTTTCCAAGTATTTAAAATCTATTTTGATAAAAACGGGAACCAACCGACGTCACCCGTTGTTACGTTTTAGGAACCCGAAACTCTTCCGAGAACTTCTTCCTAACCTAATTATAATATTCCGAGCATATTCCATGTTTCGACTTTTTCGATCCGGTGTACGGTTTGTTCTGCGCGGGTCCCGGCACAACATTTTCGATACAATATTCGTTTAGGTAAATCAATAAAACCCGTATTTTCGATAAACGGGAGCTTTTTATTAAACTATCCCAATTATCACTTCGTAGTACGTGTAACTAGGCGCTGAGACCAAGACCGCAGTACAAATTGTAGTGATTTGGATAATTATCCTGAAAATCGATACCGTTTCGATCAGTTTTTACAAATAAACGTACCGTTTTATATCCAGAATGATCCAATGGGATACTAATTTTCCGTAAATATAAATAGCCTTTTTCCGTATTTTATTTCGTATCAAAATCATTTGCAGACAGATAAATATATAATTTTACAGAGAAAAATCCTATATTCATAGCCTGTTTCAAGAATCAAACCAACTTTTGAAGGTGTTATTGATCTTTGTTTGAAAAGCTCGAGTATTGGATTTGAAGGTCTTGAGAAGCTCTATCAGAATCTATAATCCATACACCTGCAGAATCGAAGGTTTAATTTCTAAAAATTTATTTATTTTCGAATTATTTTTATGAAAAATATGAATTTTTGTTCGGATGATTGTTTGTATGATTTGATGATTGCATGTTATAGAGCTTGTTTTCCTGATGATTTTGGTATATTATACGTCTGATTTGGAGTTCAATAACATGTTCAAATTTGAGTTTGATTTTCGAATTTTAAAATTAGGGTTTATAACCCGTATGTTAGATATATTTGATAATGTCATGGCTAATATAATTTATGTTTAGATTTCAGATCTTACTTAACAGGACAAATCAGTACTTAACTGTTGATCAGTACTTATACTGGAAGTCAGTACTTAAGGATATCAGTACTTATATTATCAGGAGATAATCATCAGAAGTTAGATATCAGAACTTAAGTGTTGAAGGATGATCAGAGAAGGACAATAGCTGATTAAAGGAAAGAAGATCGAGATAAACATAAGAAGAGATATGCATGAAGAAGGAATTCCGTGAAGAATGGAATACTTGGAAGAAAAGATATCTGATTGATATATTTTAGGAAGCAGAATTATATTCCATATCAATTAGCGATTATCTTGTAACTGTGTAGTATATAAACACAGACATAAGGTTTACACTATAAGTGTTATCATATATTCGAGAAGATTATTCATTGTAACCCTAGCAGCTCTCGTGATATTTGTTCATCACTGAGAGGTAACAGTTCCATACTGTAACAAAGTTTATTGTTTCAATAAAGTTTGTTTTCTGTTACTTATTATATTAAAGTTCGATTTGATTGTATTATACACTGTATTCTTCCCCTCTACAGTGTGTGTGTGTGACCTAACAAGTGGTATCAGAGCCTATCTGTTAACACACATACAGTTAAAGATCCAAACACAATCATGTCGGACACAGAAACTCCAACTAAGCCTACCAAAACTGAGGAACCACCAAAGACACAAATTCAGAGTCGGTATGAGACCATCAGAGTTCCCATACCGAGACCATCTGAATATCCCATATGGAAGGTAAGGATGACCATGTTCCTGGAAGCAACAGATCCAGAATACCTTGATAGAATCAAGGAAGGCCCTCACAAACCAACCAAGCTCGCAGTTGCAGTTGCAGGTGAAGCAGCAAAGACCGTAGTAAAGGAGAAGAGTGATTATACTGCTGAAGATATAGCATCAATTGCGAAGGATGCTAAGGTACGACACTTACTGCATAGTGCCATTGATAATGTAATTTCAAACAGGGTAATCAACTACAAGACTGCTAAGGAGATATAGGATGCTCTGGAAATAAGGTGTCAGGGAACTGACACAATTAAGAAGAACAGGAAGACAATACTCACTCAAGAGTATGAACACTTTGACTCAAAGACTAATGAGTCATTGAATGATTTATATGATAGATTTGTCAAACTTTTGAATGATTTGTCATTGATTAATAAAGAGTATGATCTTGAAGATTCAAATCTTAAGTTCCTGTTAGCTCTACCTGAATGCTGGGATTTGAAGGCAAAGACAATAAGAGACAACTATAATCTTGATGAAACAACTCTTGACGAAATCTATGGTATGCTCAAGACTCATGAGCTTGAGATGGAACAAAGAAGCAAGAGGAAAGGAGGAAAGTCAAGGATAGTTGCTCTTAAGGCTGAAGAAGAATTCCCCAAAGTAGCTTCCTCAAGGAAAGACAAGGGTAAAGCTCTTGTCATAAAGTCTGAAACTGAGTCATCAAGTTCTGAAAGTGATGATGACTCAGATTCTGAAAGCTTGCCTGAGACTGATGCTGATGAGGAGATGATGAAGCTGTGTGCTCTTATGGTGAAAGGAATCACAAAGATTGCATACAGGAAGTTCAGGAAGGGAAAGAAGTTTTCCAGGAAAGGCATAAGTTCTAATAAGAAGAATTTCAGAAGATCTGAAGGCAGAGGAGGAAAGTCTGACAGAGGAGATTACACCAATGTTAAATGCTATAACTGTGGTGAGAAAGGCCACATATCTCCTGATTGCAAGAAGGTAAAGGGTGATAAAGGCAAGGCTCTTGTCACAAAGCAGAAAAGCTGGACAGACACCTCAGACTCTGAAAGTGAGGAAAACTATGCATTGATGGCAAATGCTGATAAAGAAAGTGCTGAGAGCAGTTCTGAAGCTGCTGAAATAAAGGTACCTCAGACTACTTATGCTTTTCATACTGATGATATTAATGAGTTGAGAAGATATCTTAAAACCATGTTTGTTAGTTATAGAGATCAAACTTTAACATGTGAAAGATTAACTTCTGAAAATCTTGCATTTAAGAAAAGAAATGATTTCTTAGAAAAAGAGTTAGTCATGTTCCATCAAACTCAGAAGGATAGAGATGATGCCTTTTATGTTAGGGATGAAGTGCTAAAAATGAATGAATCTCTAAAAACTGAGTTAGAAAAGGAAAGAGAGATTATCAGGACTTGGACTAACTCTGGCAAAACAACTCAAAATTTGCTAAGTAGTGGAAACTGGAAAGAGGGCTTAGGTTATGGAGAAGATAAGAATGATAAAGGAACTGAAGAAATTAAGCCTGTTGATAAGCAAAAGCCAAAGTTAAAACCTGTTAAGTTTGTAACTGTAAAGTCTGAAAATGAGAAATCAGAAGTTACAAAGGAATTAACTTCTGACAAACTAAAACAGGAAAAGACAGCTGAAGTGAACATAGGCTTAATGACAAAGAAGCAGCTTAAGCATAAGCTGAAAGATGTTAAGAAAGCAAACAAGGTAAAATCACCTAGGAAAAATAGGAATGGAAAGGAAGGTGTGAATAAAAGCAATAATTATAAACCTGTTCCTGATGCTTCTAGGAAAACATGTCATAAATATGGAAGTTCTAACCATCTGGCTTCTTTTTGCAGGAAGAATAAGAATATTAACTCCTTACCTTCAAAATCAGGAGTTAAGAGTCAGTCTGTTAGATACAAACCACAAAATAAGGAATATCATAGCTTGTACTATGATTATTATCAAATAAAACCTTCTTTGAAGAAAGTTTCCATTGTTCCTTCTAGTGTAAATTCCGATTCAAAGTCTGATAGTGTAAGTTCTGATAAGAAAAATGTTAACATAAACTCTGATGCTAAATTCGCTGCAAATGTTAACAAACTTAATAAGGCCAAAGGATCCAAGCAAGTCTGGGTCCTTAAAACTAATAATTAGTGGTCTTTGTGATTGCAGGGCAACAGGAAAAATATTCTAGTTCTGGACAGTGGATGTTCAGGACATATGACTGGAAATAAGGCCCTGCTATCAGACTTTGTGGAGAAAGCTGGCCCAAGTGTTTCTTATGGAGATGGCAACATTGGAAAAATATTGGGATATGGCAATATCAATCTTGGAAATGTCATAATTAAAGAAGTAGCTCTGATCTCAGGACTTAAACACAACCTACTGAGTATAAGTCAAATCTGTGACAGAGGTTATCATGTTGATTTCTTTAAAGAATACTGTGAAATTGTGAGTAAATGTAAAGGCAAAGTTGTTCTGAAAGGATACAGGCGTGGTAACATTTATGAAGCTAAGCTTTCCACAAGTACTGATGGTTCTGCAATCTGTCTGATGAGTAGAGCTCAATTGAAGAAAGCTGGAATTGGCATAAGAAACTCTCTCATTTAAATTTCAACAATATAAATGAACTGGTCAAGAAAAATCTTGTGAGAGGACTGCCAAAGTCAGTATTTGCTCCTGATGGTCTTTATGATTCCTGTCAGAAGGCCAAACAAAGAAAATCTTCATTCAAGAGCAAGACTGAATCATCAATTCTTGGGCCTTATCATCTACTACATGTTGATCTATTTGGTCCAGTAAATGTCATGTCTATTGCAAAGAAGAAGTATGCGTTGGTCATAGTGGATGAGTTCACCATATACACATGGGTGTATTTCTTGCACACAAAAAGTGAAACTGCATCTATCTTGATTGATCATGTCAAACATCTGGATAAAATGGTCAAAGATTCTGTGAAAGTTTTAAGGAGTGATAATGGCACTGAGTTCAAGAATTTGATAATGGAAGAGTTCTGCAAAAACCATGGAATAAAGCAGGAATTTTCTGCTCCTGGAACTCCACAGCAAAATGGAGTTGTTGAAAGGAAGAATAGAACTCTCATTGAAGCTGCACGTACAATGCTTGAAGAAGCAAAGCTTCCAACCTATTTCTAGGCTGAAGCTGTGCAGACTGCTTGTTTTACTCAAAATGCAACACTCATTAACAAGCATGGAAAAACACCATTTGAGATGGTGAAGAAAAAGAAGCCAAATCTGAAATACTTTCATGTATTTGGATGCAAGTGTTTTGTTCTCAAGACTCATCCTGAACAACTATCAAAGTTTGATCTAAAAGCTGATGAAGGAATCTTTGTTGGATATCCACTTTCCACAAAAGCCTTCAGAGTCTATAATTTGAGAACAAAAGTGGTCATGGAATCTATCAATGTCTCTTTTGATGACAAGAAGATTACTGGTCTTGAAGATTTCATTGACCATGATCAGCTGAGATTTGAAAATGAAGACTCAAATTCTGATACTGAAACTCCTGACAGTCTAAGTCCTGATACTGTAAACTCTGATGGAATAAACTCTGATGTTATTGAAACTGTGGTGGCTACGCCAAGGGAAGATGCACCTATGCAGGGGGAGCATACTCAAGATCCTACCACAACTCAAGAAACATCAGAACATACATCTGGCTCTTCAAGTTCTGATTCGTCATGTTCTGATAAGCCAAGTTCTGATAGTGCTGAAAATCTAAATACTGAAGAATCCAACTCAAAGAGCACAGTTTCAGGGGGAGCATCAGAAAATAAAGATAGAATGGATCATGGGGGAACATCCAGTTCTAGAGAAAACCTTCCATCTGCAAGGAAGTGGACAAAATCACATACACCTGATTTGATAATTGGAAATCCTGATGCAGGTGTCAGAACTAGAACAGGTACTTCAAATGAATGTCTCTACAATTCTTTTCTCTCTCAGACTGAGCCAAAGAAAGTTGAAGAAGCTCTTCAAGATGCTGATTGGGTGCAAGCAATGCAGGAAGAGTTAAATGAATTTGAAAGAAACAAAGTCTGGACCCTAGTGCCAAGACCAAAGAATAGATCTGTTGTTGGTACAAAATGGGTATTCAGAAACAAAACTGACAGTGATGGCATAATTACAAGGAATAAGGCAAGGCTGGTTGCAAAAGGATATTCTCAACAGGAAGGAATTAATTATGATGAAACATTTGCACCAGTTGCTAGGTTAGAAGCCATAAGGATATTTTTGGCTTATGCTGCTCACAAAAAGTTTACTGTCTTTCAAATGGATGTGAAAAGTGCTTTTCTCAATGGAGAATTGGAGGAGGAGGTATATGTTGAACAACCTCCAGGCTTTGTAGATACCAAACATCCAGATTATGTCTACAGGCTTGATAAAGCACTTTATGGACTTAAGCAAGCTCCTAGAGCATAGTATGAGACTTTAGCTCAGTTTCTTCTGGAAAGTGGATTCAACAGAGGAACAATAGACAAAACACTATTCTACCTCAACCATGGAAAGGACTTACTTCTGGTCCAGATTTATGTTGATGATATCATTTTTGGATCTACAAATGACAAACTTTGTAAGAAGTTTGCCAAACTAATGCAGTCAAGATATCAGATGAGTATGATGGGGGAACATAGCTATTTTCTGGGCCTTCAAGTCAAGCAGAATGAAGAAGGCGCTTTTATTTGTCAAACTAAGTACACCAGAAACTTGCTGAAGAAATTTGGAATGCAAGATTGTTCAAGTGCATCCACTCCTATGGCCACTGCAACAAAACTGGATAAGGATACCGATAAATCAGTAGATATTACTGACTACAGAGGTATGATTGGCTCTCTACTCTATCTAACTGCTAGTAGACCTGATATCATGTATGCTACCTGTCTTTGTGCAAGATTTCAAGCAGATCCAAGAGAACCTCACTTAATAGCTGTGAAAAGAATCTTTAAGTATCTTAAAGGAACAGCTGCTCTGGGATTATGGTATCCTAGAGAATCAGATTTTAAACTAATAGGTTACTCAGATGCAGATTTTGCAGGTTGCAAAATTGACAGGAAAAGCACAAGTGGAAGCTGCCAATTTCTTGGAGGCAGATTGGTTTCTTGGTACAGCAAGAAACGAAAGTCAATTTCCACATCAACTGCAGAAGCAGAGTATATTGCTGCAGGAAGCTGTTGTGCACAGATTCTTTGCATGAAGAATCAGTTACTGGATTATGGGTTAACATATTTCAAAATCCCTATTTACTGTGATAATCAAAGTGCTATTGCTATGACAGGTAATCCAGTTCAACACTCTATGACAAAGCACATCAGCATCAGGTACCACTTCATAAGGGAACATGTGGATGAAGGTACAGTGCAATTGCACTTTGTTCCAACAGATCAACAACTAGCAGATATCTTCATAAAACCACTATGTGAAGCCACTTTTACAAGATTGGTAAATGAACTTGGAATGGTCTCAGGTTCTTTTTCTAAATCTGTCTAGTTTTGTTCTGATGCATCAGACTTTATGATCAGTATTTACAGAATGTAATCTCTTTGTATATTCTGTGCTTAATTGAAATACACGTTTAAGTACTGATTGTTGTCTGATATATGTTTCTAAACTCTGATAAGTGATATGTCTGTTCAAGTAACTATTCAATCCTATGAGAATAACTGTGCTAGATACTGACCTAGTAGTCTTCAATAAACAAATGATTCCATGTAAGAAGTAATTATTTCAGTGGAAATCTTATGACACTAGAAAATTCTGATAATTGAGCTTAGTTGAGTTTACTTTGTATATCTTATTACTAAGTCACAAATTAGAATAATGCTACTCGTCTGTTAAGTTCTGATATAGTAAAACTGCTGAATGTACTAAGTGCTGATAAACCTCACTTATCAAAAGAAAAAGCAAAAAGATCAAAGAATAAAATTAGGTACTTCTTTGAGATCTAGAGTAAAAATGTGGAAGGGACGACCCAAGTGCATTGCTGGTATTAAGTAAATATGCATTAGAAAAGCAAAATATTTTCTTGGTGACTTTTCACACTCTATGATTACTGGAGAAATACTCTGATAATAGCATAAATTCTGATAAGCAGTCGTGACTCACTTACACTGAGAAGCCACTGTAAAATAGAATTTCAAAAGATGCATAAAATTAGCACAAAACAGTTGAGGTGGACTCAAGCATGAACTCATTCATCAGTAGGTTTCAGGACAATGACAGCTCTTTAGCAAAAATTTTAGTTATGCCTTATTTCTAAGATGTACTGAAGTGAATCAGACTTTACTCTTTGTCTGTTATTTAGCTTAATGCACACACTAATCACTCCATCTGAATGATGAAAATTCTGTGGTGGTCTATGTTATTTTAGATAAACAGTCATTGTGTCATTATTGCACAAATTCTGAGGACAAGATCTGGTTGCATATTCTGATGATTAAGTTCTGAAGAGTATAACTCAGAACTTGTATGAGTACTTACTAAGATAGGCATTCCTTTTTCGAGTTAAGAAATTATGTTCTGATGACTGTTAAGTTCTGATATAAGTCTAAGTTCTGATATTACAGTTTAATGTTTTACTTGACTTATCTGTGAATTAAATTTGATAACAGTCTCAGTTAATAATTGAATATGTTGAAGTGGAAGATTAATAGTCACTATGGTTAGGGTTAATGGTATTTGTACCTGAACAGTCCAATGTTACTTGTTTCTTGTGCGCTTTAAACCATGTTTCCTCTTTCCAATGAATGTTATTCTTTTTCAAAGTCTAAGGAGACGAGGTAGAATTAATTCTACCTGTCAGCATTCAATACTTTTACGTCTCCTAGCATTCTCTTGCCTTTATAAGCAGCCACTTCACATCAGCCTTTCCATCAAATTCTTCTCACACACTTATCTTCATACTTTTTCTTTCAAAAACACAATGGTCAGATACAACATGTTTTTGAACTACCAAAACTTCAATATGGAGCTAAGCTGTGCCGACTGGCAGCAGGAATGGCATGTCACAACCATTCCTGAGGAGATATGGGACTCTATCCCACAGGAGGTACTGACCCACCTCCTGTTCTTCTATATGGATTACCATCGCCATTTGGAGCGATTGGAGGAGGAAAGACTGGCAGCTCTCCGCCAGCAAGAGCGAATCATCAGACTCGCCATTCTGTTTGTCGAGAGTAGGAAGAAGAAGAAATGATTTAATCTTGTCTTCTTCCTGTTTTTCTTCATCATCAGCTTTGTCAGGCTTCTTAGCTAGGACTAAAGCTGTTGATGTTAGGTATAGTAGCTTAGGGAAATCTTGTATAAGTACTGATGTAATTTCCATTTCATAAATGTATTCTCTTGATATATTAATGAAATTTGTTTTTACTTCAAGATTTTGTCTCTAAGATATTTTGTAATGCATTGATAAATCCTGATTGATATTCTGATGACCATATAAATTCTGTTTTAATTTAAGTTCTGATTTTTTTATCAGCACTTACTCATCTAATTTATCTTGGTCATTTTTACGTGATTTACTTTCAGAATATTAATGATGCAGTGAAAAATAATTAACTCAGTGGGAACGGTTTCAATTTTGAATTAAAACTGCTTCACCTTGATTAATGGAATATCTGGGTAAGTGGAACGGTTTTTCCCTTGAAAACAGGCAACTGGGTAAGTAATGATTCCTGTTTTCTCGAGCCCAGTAACTATCCGTTATTACTGCATGTCTGACAGGTGTCCAACGGTAACTTTTTTGTTCAGAGTATAAGTACAACAGAGAGAGGATTTCTTTAATCCTTTATTTCCTTCGTGTTTTTTTCTCTTTACTTACTTTTACTCTCCTTCTTCTCACGTTGGTTTTTCATACAGCCATCTTATCAAACACCTAACAGGCACTTTTGAATCTCAATTTTTCACATGGCACATAAGGATTTAATCATTGATGGAGCTAAGTTTGTTCCAAACAACTATCCTGCAATTCTTGATCATGCTGAAGCTCCATCTGAATTGTATTTTGTGCAAGATCTTCTTGCACACAGTGAGATTGGGTACGCATTAACACAACCTGAAGTCTTTTCGAGTCATCAAGTTCTGACATTTTGGCGGACTGGGCACTTTGATGATGGTGGTAAACATGGCACTCCCGGTATTGTTTTTGAAGTGGGTGATTCATCTTATGTAGTCACTCCTGGTTCAATACGCAAAGCTCTACATCTCCCAGAAAATTGTACTTTTTCAACTCCAAAGGAATCAGCACTTCAGGAGTTAATGGCTGATTTAGGATATGAAAAGAGTTTGGCAAAGCTTGGACAGTTAAAAAGGGCTAATATCAGAAGAGAATGGAGTTTCTTCTTTGACTGTATCACCAAAGGTTTTGGGAACAAATGTTCGAATTTTGATGTTATCCCAATTCTGAGTCAGCACATAGGGTATGCTATTATTCATCAAACTCATTTTGATTTTGCAACTAGAATAATTGGTTCTATTGGGGATAGGATGACAGAGGATAGAAATGTTGTCTATTTTGCTAGATTCTGTCAACTAATATATACTTTTTGTACTGATGAACCTCAATTAGTCAGTTCCTCAACCCCACCTTTTAGAGTTGTAAAATGATATTTTAATGATCTGGTAAATGCTGATACTAAGAAAACAGTGGTTAGACCATTACAGATTCCTCAGTCTGTAAAACAGATGCTAGTAAATGCTGATCCTAATGCTTATAGATCTGTTTACTCTGATGTCCAACCAACCACAAACACCCAAAAACCATCATCCTCAGCACCTACCACTCATACTACTCAACCTACCCTCAGGACTTATCTCAAATCCTATCTCTCTACTTCACAGACTGTTCAACCCTCATCCTCCAAGCCAAAGAGGACAAAAACTATTCCTCAAACACCTCAAAAGAGGAGGAGGACTGTACTGAGAGATGAATCTGATACTGAGGAACATGTTCCTTCTTCAGAACCTGTTGTAGGTGAAGCTGAGAAAGTGACTTCTCAGAAGGATTCTGGAATTGGGGGATCTAGGCTTCTCAAACGGCTTAGAAGAATGACAGTTCCTGAAACTCCCAAGGAATCCAAATCAACAACGAGATACAAGAAACAGAGGGTAAAAAGGCCAGTTTCAGATGATGAAGAGGAAGCAGCTAAGGAAGGGGATCAGGAATCTCTGATCTCACAAGACAAGGAATTTGCTCCAGTCACTTCTTCTCCATCAACTCCATCTCAGGAAGCTGTTTCTGAAAAGGCTAACACACCTTCTGTGTCTTCTGTTGATCCAGGCACAAGTGCTGATATTGATGTTCAAAACTTGGTTGTGCCTGCAGTAATTCTCTTAGAAGCTCCACTAACAAATATTCCTTCCACAACACCTGTTACTGATGTTGTTCAAACTCCAGAGTTATCAACAACACCTTCTCTGCATCAAGATGCTGATGATCAGAATTTAGGTGAGCATCAGGATATGGCTGTTGATCAGAACTTAGAACAAGATCAGCAATTAGAGGATGCTGAAGCCTCCATTGCTACTCACACTGTTGTCTTATCAGCAGATACTGATTCTTTAAGTTCTGATGCTGCACATGCTGGAGATACTGGTGATGCTGCTCCAACTGTAGATGCTGATGAAGCAGGTCCTTCAGGACTTACTCCTCGACATACACTTCCTAAGTCTGAACTGGTTAAGAAGTTTGTTACCGGAGAAGCACCAGTACCTTGGAGTGAAACTCGTGCAGGTCAGGAGTGGACTAAGGAATGGAACTCAGTTTCATGTGTTCCAACTGACAAGCATCTTGCTGAGCACTTGACTAAAGCTGATGAAATGTTAAATTCTGATGATTTCAAAACTCAGCTTAGAGTCACTGCATTGAGTACTAAACATTTACAATGTCTTCATTCAACTACTCATGCAGAGCTACACAAGATTCAGGAGAACTTTATCAAACAGGAATAAGTTTGGAAAATTGATAAGAAAAAGTTCTTCCAACCTACCATTGACAGGATTGCTTATATTGAGAAGACTCAAGATCATCAACAAGCTCAGATTGATGAAATTCTGAAAAATCAAGCTTCTCAGCAATCACAACTAACTGAAATCCAATCCTCAGTGGAATTGCTTCTCTCTCTTCTACTACCTGCTGATGCCAAAAAGGGGGAGAAAGTGATTAAGTCCAAATGCAAGACTGACAAGACACTGATAGGAAAGGATAATGAAAAAGATGATCAAGGAAGCTATGGAATGGGTAGAGGTCATAGTCAAGGTAGAGGATTCACATCAAGACAAGCTATTCACAGGACAAGTTCTGATACTGGGAAAAGAATAAGTTCTGCTGCTGGTAAAAGGATAAGTTCTGATGAACTTCTAGATCTTGATGAGGAAATGTCAAGACAGTTATTTCTTCAGGAAAATCCAGGAATGGACTTGGAAAGTTTAAAGGAAGAAGAAGCCAGACTTAAATTAGAGAAAATCACATCTAAATCTGAAGCTTCTGGTAAAAAGTCACTTCCAAAACTCAAAGGCATTGTGATCAAAGAAAGGACACATACTGAAGCAACATTGGCTAGATCACAACCATAGATAGATCCAAGATCCAAGGGTAAAGAAAAGGTTGGTGAACCTATCAAGGTTTATGTACCTCCTGAGGATGAAGAAATTACTGATGAAAAGGATGATCTTGCTCTGACTTCAAGAAAAGTTCTTAAAACAACCTCTGACATGGCTCAAGTTGTTCAGAGTCAAGAAATTGTAAGTTCTGATATTCAGAAGAAGCAAGTAACCTCTGATATAGCTTAAGTTAACTTGATATCAGAAAATAGGTCAAAGACACTCCTACCAGGATTAACTAAAGCAAAACAGACTCAATATTTGAAGACTACTGCAAGTGGTTTTGAAGCTAGAGTCATCACTGGAAAGGAAGCAAGAGATAAAATTGGATTGGGAAGTGCTGATGAAAGAAGAGTACACAACACTACCAATGATCCAACTTGCTTGAGTGAACCAGGTATTGGAGCAACTCCTGAGAGATTGAATCAACTGGAATCTGTACAGATGGTTTACCATTCCTACTTGAAAGAATACATCATGTTGTATTTCATGACAGATGGTAGGGTTTATCATATAAGACAAAATGTTATTCCATTGAAGTATTTTGAAGAATTGGAGCATGTACTTTTCTTACTTCAAGTGGATGACAGAATAACAGGGACTGCTGCAAACTACTTAAAAGAACAGATTCAGAGACAGAAAAGGCTTTATTCTATTAAGTCTGATAGCACATATGTTCCAAAGTACAGAGATCACAATGGTGATATTGTTGATATGAAGCCTAATACTGCACAGATCAGAACATATCTTGGTATTAAGGGACTTGAATTCAATCTGGAGTCTGACAAAGCTTATGTCATAAGACTAGTTCAGGAGTTGAGAAAAGCAAAGATCAATGATCTCAGAGCTGCAATCTTTCAAACTGGTGAAGATACTGCAGAGCTTAAAGATGCCAAAAGGAGAATGATTGATGAACTCAGATATGCTGAGAAATGTTTGTTGAAGAACTATCTCAGAACAACTCCTGACATCAGAGAGATCAGATGATGAAACAAAGTTGAAGATCTACAACTGCTTAAATTCTGATATTTGTACAGACTGAAGTTGTTATCAGAAGTTGAATATTGGTAAAGCTTTAAGAACTGTAAGTTGTAGTTATCTAGTCTAATTCTCATGCATTTGTACTTAATGTTTTTGATATCATCAAATATCTGTTAAACTTGTATATTATGCTAATTTAAAAGTTGGGGGAGATTGTTAGATATATTTGATAATGTCATGGCTAATATAATTTATGTTTAGATTTCAGATCTTACTTAACAGGACAAATCAGTACTTAACTGTTGATCAGTACTTATACTGGAAGTCAGTACTTAAGGATATCAGTACTTATATTATCAGGAGATAATCATCAGAAGTTAGATATCAGAACTTAAGTGCTGAAGGATGATCAGAGAAGGACAGTAGCTGATTAAAGAAAAGAAGATCGAGATAAACATAAGAAGAGATATGCATGAAGAAGGAATTCCGTGAAGAATGGAATACTTGGAAGAAAAGATATCTGATTGATATATTTTAGGAAGCAGAATTATATTCCATATCAATTAGCGATTATCTTGTAACTGTGTAGTATATAAACACAGACATAGGGTTTACACTATAAGTGTTATCATATATTCGAGAAGATTATTCATTGTAACCCTAGCAGCTCTCGTGATATTTGTTCATCACTGAGAGGTAACAGTTCCATACTGTAACAGAGTTTATTGTTTCAATAAAGTTTGTTTTCTGTTACTTATTATATTAAAGTTCGATTTGATTGTATTATACACTGTATTCACCCCCTCTACAGTGTGTGTGTGACCTAACGCCGTATGAATGTTTTCAATTGAAATTTGGGGTTTTTTGATTCAGGGGTTATTAGCTGTTGATTTATAGTGGGTTGTGTTCGTTATGAAATTTACAATCGATTGATATATAGCTCGTTACCAGAGGATGCTTGTATCGAAGGAAGTTGTGTTTTAAAGATTTATGATGTTCGCTGGAAACCGGCGATGTTCTTGGCCAATTTCCGGCCAAGTCTGGGGTTATTGATGAATTTTGATTGCAGATATAGATTCCTGGTGTTGTGTAGTATTGATCTGGAGCTTGTGGTGGTGGGAGGATGCCGGAGTCGAGTTCTCCGGCCACCCCCGACGTTTTCCGGCGACTAGACTGTAATATTTGCAGTTTGGTCCCTGAACTTTTAGGGACGATACAGTTAGGTCCCTGAAGTTTCCAGACTTTGCAAATTTAGGATTCCTGTTTATAAAATGTTTAAAAATTATATTTCCTATTTATTTTTATTATAAAAATTCATTTTTAATTTCTGAAAATTCTAAAAATTATTATTTTAATTCCGAAAATTATTTTTAATAAATCTGAATTAATTAGTTAATTAATTTTAGTTAACTTTTAATTGATTAATTGGTCAATTAATTCAAAAAATTAATTGATTATTAATTAATTTTAATTAATTATTAATTGATTTTAATTAATTATTAATTGATTTTAATTAATTATTTAATTAGATTTAATTATTTAAAAATGATTTAAAAATTCCGAAAAATAGTTTCGAGCTTTAAAATATTATTTTATTTCCAAGGCTCGATAATTATTCTAAAATTATTTCGGAGCCAGAATTGGCCAACCGAACCCTGTTTATTAACCCGAAATTGATCCAACGACCCGTATTAATTCTGAAAAATACTTTAAAAATAATTTTAAATACCCGAAAGCCTATTTATGACCGAAATGTCTTTATAAATGATATGTCATTGATTATGTGACGTATTATATGTTATATGTGATATGTTGGTTGACTGTCGGTTTATATATTCGATGTTTACTGATTATTGGGTAACTTTCAATCCGTTAATCGGATTTGGGTAAAGCGAAGGGTAGATAGAAGTATGTGTTGAATAGAATTCTATGAGTCGATTATTGATAGATGCTTATGATTTGTGAGCAGAAGAGGCAAGGCGTAAAAAAGGGAAACAGATAGTTGAGGACTAAGACGGTTGTAATTGGAACCGAGTGCAGTGTAGTAAGCTAATACCAGGCAAGTGTTCTGAACTTTCTCGAGATATTGTAGTACTTGATAGTCTTGTTGATATTGCAAGTGCTTTGAAGCACTGAAACCGAAACCCTGATTCCAGTTATTGTTCTTGAGCCATGAACCTTATTCTTTCTAGACCATTGATTGTTGTGTACCCAAACATGAATCTCAAGCATACGATACTACTCTACAAATACATGCAAACAAAATCCCAAACACTGAACTGAATTACTTGTATACTCAATCATTGCATCCTATGCTTTGAAAGCCCAAATCTTTGAAACCCTGAAATGTTGATTCCTTTGTTATCCAATTCTTTCATTACCCAGCATCCAAGCTTTTAAATTGACTTATTGTTCCTTACAAGGATTGAAACCTCTTTATTGTTAAACACTTATTGTTGTTATTGATTTTGGTTATTGTTTATTATTGCATATTCTGTTATTATGTTAGAATTGGACTGTTTTTATAAAATTGTGGACCAGATTCGTGGTCAGACCATATAATGGTCAAGTTAGGCCAATGTGTGCCTTGGATCCAGTAGTTAGAGCAATGTTGTGTGCCTTGCTCGGGGTTAGTGCGTGACTGATCAGCAGCCTAACCTTGGTTTTTAAATTAAAATTATAATATCCAATTCTAAATCATAATCCATTGTTCACTTGATATCATAATCATGTTCACTTGATGATCATTATTCTCAGTTTTGTCATTGTGACTTGCTGAGCTAGTTAGCTCATTTGTGCAATGTTGTTTATATTCTTTCCAGTTAAAAAAGAACCAGTTGGTAAAGAGGATCCCCAGTCCAGCGTGAGAGCTAGGGGTTCAGGTTGAGGAAGCTGAGCTAGTAGGCTTCTTTTGGAATAATTTAAGTATGTAAAAGGTTGTAATAATATTTAATTCTCAGTTTGAGTTTGGAATAGTTGGGATTTGAACGGTTTGTAATATATTAGTGTGCTTGGCTTGTGTGCATACTTTAACCTGTTGCGATCCGTGGTAGTTAGTAAATAGGGTCATTGCATATTATTATTATCTTTAATATTGTTATAAGCAGGTTTTAAATAAGGTGTGTGTGGACCCAAACTTCTGACCCGGGTTTGGAGGGCGCCACAGGTTTGGTATCAGAGCTACAGGTTATAAGTCACTGACAGAAGCCTAGGTCGACGGGGATGGGTAGAGGATTAGGATTAGAAGTAAGGAATAGAAAGATAGAACGTCGAGAGGTTGAGTGCTTCGGTATAACCGGTATTAGTATAATTTGGGTTATAGTGGATAGACTAATATAAACTTCTCATTAGTATCAACTTAAAGATTCCAGCAAGGTTTGAAACCATGGATCAGAGGAAAGGTAGCCATTTTTGAATTGAATACCTATGCAGGAGTAGTACAGAAGGCTATGATCGCAGAGACAGAGAGTGAGATGGCCGACTTCTCATTCTTTCGAGGATCGCAGAGACAGAGAGAGAGATAGAATTTTCAAGGAGTATTTGGATAAGTTTGTCATTGTGTTTATAGACGATATTTTAATCTATTCAAAGACAGAAGAGGATCATGCGGAACATGTGAGAACGACTTTGGAGATTTTAAGGAAAAAGAAGTTATATGCTAAATTCTCGAAGTGTGAGTTTTGGCTACAGGAAGTTCAATTCTTAGGACACATAGTCAGTAACGAAGAGATCAAAGTGGACCCGGAAAAGATCGAGGCAATTACGAATTGGGAGAGACCGAAAACACCCACCGAGGTAAGAAGTTTCTTAGGATTGGAGGGATATTATCGTCGATTTGTTCAAAATTTCTCGAGGATTGCCACACCATTAACAAAGCTTACACGAAAGAATGAGAAGTTTATATGGAACTGCGAGGATTAGGGTTAATCATGATGCCATTTGGGTTATAGTGGATAGACTTACCAAGTCAGCTCATTTTCTGCCTATAAATAAAAGATTTTCGCTCGACAAGTTGGTCCATATGTACCTGAAGGAAATTGTAGTTCGTCATGAAGTTCCTATGTCTATTGTATCTGATCGAGATCCAAGGTTTAATTCAAGATTTTGGAAGAGTTTTCAAGAATGTTTGGGAACAAGACTGAATATGAGTACGGCCTATCACCCCCAGACGGATGGCCAAAGTGAAAGAACGATCCAGACAATCGAGGACATATTACGTGTTTGTGCTATTGATTTCAAAGGAAGTTTGGACGAGCATTTACCCCTGGTAGACTTTGCTTATAACAACAGTTATCACGCCAGCATTGGGATGCCACCCTATGAAGCCCTTTATGGACGCAAATGTAGATCTCCAATATAATGGGACGAAGTAGGAGAACGTAAGATACTTGGACCTGAACTGGTACAGCAGACAAAGGAAATTATTGAAATTATCCAGAAGAGATTGATAGCCGCACAAGATCGTCAGAAAAATAGTTTCGAGCTTTAAAATATTATTTTATTTCCAAGGCTCGATAATTATTCTAAAATTATTTCGGAGCCAGAATTGGCCAACCGAACCCTGTTTATTAACCCGAAATTGATCCAACGACCCGTTTTAATTCCGAAAAATGTTTTAAAAATCATTTTAAATACCAGAAAGCCTATTTATGACCCGAAATGTCTTTATAAATGATATGTCATTGATTATGTGACGTATTATGTGTTATATATGATATGTTGGTTGACTGTCGGTTTATATATTCGATGTTTACTGATTATTGCGTAACTTTCAATCCGTTAATCGGATTTGGGTAAAGCGAAGGGTAGATAGAAGTATGTGTTGAATAGAATTCTATGAGTCGATTATTGATAGATGCTTATGATTTGTGAACAGAAGAGGCAAGGCGTAAAAAAGGGAAACAAATAGTTGAGGAGTAAGACGATTGAGATTGAAAGCGAGTGCAGTGTAGTAAGCTAGTACCAGGAAAGTGTTCTGAACTTTCTCGAGATATTGTAGTACTTGATAATCCTGTGATATTGCAAGTGCTTTGAAGCACAGAAATCTAAACCCTGATTCCAGTTATTGATCTTGAGCTGTAACCTGATTCTTTCTAGACCATTGATTATTGTATACCCAAACACGAACCACGAATCTACGATACTACTCCACAAATACATACAAACTAAATACCAAACGCTGAACTTAATTACTTATATACTCAATCCATGATATCTTATGCTTTGAAATACCAAATCCTTGAAACCCTGAAACATTGATTCCTTTGTTATCCAATTCTTTCATTACCCAGCATCCAAGCTTTGAAATTACCTTGTTGATCCTTACAAGAATTGAAACCCTTTCATTGTTAAACACTCATTATTATTAATGATTCTGGTTATTGTTTATTATTGCTTATTCTGTTTTTATGTTAGAATTGGATTGTTTTTATAAAATTGTGGACCAGATTCGTGGTCAGACCATATAATGGTCAAGTTAGGCCAATGTGTGCCTTGGATCCAGTAGTTAGAGGAATCCTGTGTGCCTTGCTCGGGGTTAGTGCGTGACTGATCAGTAGCCTAACCTTGGTTTTTAAATTAAAAGTATAATATCCAATTGTAAATCATAATCCATTGTTCACTTGATATCATAATCATGTTCTCTTGATGATCATTATTCTCAGTTTTGTCATTGTGAGTTGCTGAGCTAGTTAGCTCATTTATGCGATGTTGTTTATATTCTTTCCAGTTTAAAAAGAACCAGTTGGTAACGAGGATCCCCAGTCCAGCGTGAGAGCTAGGGGTTCAGGTTGAGAAAACTGAGCTAGTAGGCTTCTTTTGGAATAATTTAAGTTTGTAAAAGTTTGTAATAAGTTTAATACTCAGTTTGAGTTTGAATGGTTGGGATTTGATTGGTATATAATATATTAGTGTGCTTGGCTTGTGTGCATACTTTAACCTGTTGCGATCCGTGGTAGTTGGTAAATAGGGTCATTGCTTATTATTATTATCTTTAATATTGTTATAAGAAGGTTATAAATAAGGTATGTGTGTGGACCCCAAACTTCTGACCCGGGTTTGGAGGGCGCCACATATTGGAACTTCATGGATGGACCGAATGTCTTGAGTTGTAAGCTTCTTGTAAAGTTCCATCTTTCAATTCTGTCACTAGTGGAATCCCAAATTCTGAAATAAAATCTGGGAATGCCTTGATCATCTTTTTGAGTATATATATATATTTTTTTCTTTTAATGGTTAATATCTTAATCTATTATTTTCCCTTGACATTTCTTTACCTTCTCTAGCAATTCTGGCTGAAAAGTCATATTATACATCTTTGCATTGTTAGGTTTGCAAACTCTGGCATCAAATTTGAACTTTTGAAATTCTTTGTGTGATTCTTCTGATACAGTCAACATGTTCGGTCTTTCCTCTCTGCTAATGCATCTGTTACTATGTTTACTTTTCTTGGCATTTCATGAAATTTCTTTATCACCCTTTTGATTCCACTTCCCTTTTCTATCTCCATTCTTTATTCTCATAGCTTATTCAAAACCGAACACTTGACATTAATACTCATTTTGTCGTCATATTAAATTAGATATTAATACGAACTTTGATGCTCATAACATCCTATTCTGAAGTAAACATCAATCATTTATATTAATACCACTTTCGATATTTAACAACAACCTAAATATCAACATCAGTCAAAAACTGAATTAAAACTGTATATCACACTTTATCCCAAAATAAAAATACTTGACAAATCATTATTTTATGATTATCAGAAATAAGATGCCTTTGATAAAACTTTGTTGCAGATGATAACATCTCCCTGACTGTCTAATAAAATCCATACTGGTGTAGTTATTAATTTCTACTTTATTCCATCTCCATTCTTCCTTTCTTCTCGTTGCTTCATCTTAAATTTTTAGCTCTTGAAAATATTCTTCTCACTTTTCCATACAAATGACTTTTTATTTCTCTTGTCCATTATGAAAGGCATACTCATCCAAGTAAAACTCACACATTTGCAGCAATTTCTGAATTCTACTAGAATCCTTACTTTTTCCTAATTCCTCATTATTTTGATTTCGGATTTGAAAGTCACATCAAAATTTGACTTAATCTAATTGGAATCGATTTCCATCTAAATGACCATTAATTGGTAAAATTAACCAATTAACTTACTTAATTGATCAATTGTACCAGGTGATGACTAGCTAAATGAAATCAAAAACCAATTACATATAGTCAGATTAGATGTAACAACCTCCCTCGAGAACCAAGATCATAATTATTTGGAGTATCACAGGAATATCAATAACATACGAAAATTTAGATTCTATCTTTAAAAGCAGGGTAATATCTGAAAATTTGGGTAGCATCTCCTCTATATTATTGACTACCAGTCGGACTCAAGCCGACACCAACAATCAATCAAACAACTAACAATCAATCCTCATGTGTACCAATCCACTGCCACTTTCTAAACTCACCATTTCACCATCTCATGTAATGTTAATCAGTACAACCCATATTTTAGTTCAATCTAGGATTATAGCGAACGATTTTGATGATACCATGTCCTCTCTCATATCTTCTGATTATAACAAAATATCAATACTGTGTATAATTATAAATTATTCTAGAAATCTTCTAGTTCATGTTTTAAGTAAAGCTCTCTACTTAATAGTTCGTCCATCCTTGGAAATATACACTTGTTCTTATTAGTTAACTTGTTCAACCTCTGATGATCAACACCTGGTCTCAACCAACATTCTTAAAATCTTGCGAATGAGTTCATTTGGTTCTAAAGTTTCACATCTTAAAAATTATTGCAGTCAAACCACCATACCTTCATCTCCCCTTTTGTCTTTCCATATTGGACCTTCTTTGCCGACCCTGCTACAAGCATAAATTTTACCACAATGCACTTTCTTGGGTGGGAAAGCCCAACCATCCCTTGATGAACACACTTAAAGTTTATTCATATCTAGCATTTCTTCGATCTTGAATCTTCATGATAAATTGTTAGATATATTTGTGATGTCATGTCTAATATGATTTGTGTTTAGTTTTCAGATCTTACTTAACAGGATAAATCAGTACTTAACTGAAAATCAGTACTTATACTGAAGTCAGAACTTAAGATATCAGAACTTAAGTTGTCAGAACTTAAGTTAGCAGAAGAAGAAATTTATCAGGAGATAATATCAGGACTTAAGAAGACGTTCAGATAAGGAAGACGGCTGATTGAAAGGAAAGAAGATCAAGACAAATATAAGAAGAGATATGCATGAAGAAGAATTCTATGAAGAATAGAATACTTGGAAGAAAAGATAACTAGTTGATATATTTTAGAATGCAGAATTATATTTGATATCAATTAGAAGATTATCTTGTAACTGTGTGTCTATATAAACACAGCATAGGGTTTACACTATATGTGTTATCTTAGTTGAGAATATTATTCATTGTAACCCTAGCAGCTCTCGTGATATTTCTTCATCACTGAGAGAGGACGGTTCCATTGTAATACTATTTTATTAATAAGATTATTCTGTGTTTCATACTTGTGTTCTTAATTCGATTTAATTGTTCTAGACACTGTATTCAACCCCCTTCTACACTGTGTGACCTAACAAGTGGTATCAGAGCAATCTGTTAACATACATACAATAAAGATCCAAAAACAATCATGTCTGAAGAAGCACAAACTCCAACCAAGCCCACCAAAATTGAAGAGACTCCAAAGACTCAAATCCATAATCCATATGAGACTATTAGGGTTCCCATACTAAAACCTTCTGAGTATCCCATATGGAAGGTGAGGATGTTTATGTTTCTGGAAGCTACAGATCCAGAATACCTTGATAGAATTAATGAAGGACCATATAAGCCAACCAAGCTCTCTGCTGTAGTTGCAGATCAGCCAGCACAGACTATACCAAAGGAGAAAAGTGAATATACAGCTGAAGATATCTCATCTATTGTAAAGGATGCAAAGGTAAGACATTTGCTGCATAGTGCCATTGATAATGTCATGTCAAACAGGGTAATTAACTACAAGACTACAAAGGAGATATGGGATGCCTTGGAAACAAGATGCCAAGGAACTGATTCAATTAAGAAGAACATGAGGACTATACTCACTCAAGAGTATGAGCACTTTGACTCAAAACCTGATGAGTCATTAACTGGTTTATATGACAGATTTGTCAAACTCTTGAATGATCTGTCACTGGTGGATAAGGAATATGATCTTGAAGATACTAATCTTAAATTCCTTTTAGCTCTTCCTGAAAGTTGGGACTTGAAGGCAACTACTATAAGATGAAACTATGCTCTTGATGAAACTACTCTTGATGAAATTTATGGCATGCTCAAAACTCATGAACTTGAGATGGATCAAAGAAGCAAGAGGCATGGGAGAAAATCAAGAACAGTTGCTCTTAAAGCTGAGGAGGAATCCCCTAAAGTGGTTGTCTCAAAGAAAGGAAAAGGAAAGGCTCTCATCACAAAGTCTGATACTGAGTCATCAAGTCCTGATACTGATGAGGATTCAGAAACTGAAAGTCTATCTGAGATGGACCCTGATGAAGATATGAAGAAGCTGTGGGCTCTTATGGTGAAAGGAATCACAAAGATTGCATAATGAAATTCAGAAGGGGAAAGAAATTTTCCACGAAAGGTGCAAGTTCTGATAAGAAAGGTTTCATAAAATCTGAAGGCAAAGGAGGAAAGTCTGACAGAGGAGATTACTCAAATGTCAAATGCTACCACTATGGTGAGAAAGGCCACATATCTCCTGACTGCAAGAAAGGAAAAGGTGACAAAGGCAAGGCACTTATCACAAAGAAGAAAAGCTGGACAGACACTTCAGATTCTGAAGGTGAGGTGAACTATGCTTTGATGGCAAATGCTGATAGCAGTTCTAAAGCTGCTGAGTTAAAGGTACCTCAAACAACTTATGATTTTCATACTGATGATATTACTGAGTTGAGAAGATATCTTAAAACCATGTTCATTAGTTATAGAGATCAAACTTTAACATGTGAAAGGTTAACTTCTGAAAATTTGGCTTTTAAGAAAAGGAATGACTATTTAGAAAAAGCGTTAGTTATGTTCCATCAAACTCAGAAAGATAGAGATGATGCTTTCTATGTTAGAGATGAAGTGCTTAAAATGAATGAATCTCTAAAAACTGAGTTAGAAAAGGAAAGAGAGATTATCAGGACTTGGACTAACTCTGGTAGAACAACTCAGAATTTGTTAAGTAGTGGAAAATGGAAAGAGGGCTTAGGTTATGGAGATGATAAGAATAATAAAGGAACTGTAGAAATTGAGCCTATAGTTGTTAAACAAAAGCCAAAGGTAAATCCTGTTAAATTTGTAGCTGTAAAGTCTGATATTTATAAATCAGAAGTTAAAGAGAAATTAACTTCTGACAAACCAAAACAGGATAAGCCAACTGAAATTAACATAGGCTTAATGACAAAGAAGCAGCTTAAGCATAAGCTGGAAGATGTTAAGAATGTAGACAAGGTAAGGCCACCTAGGAAAAATAGAAATGGAAAGGAAGGTGTGAATAAAAGCAATGATTATAAGCTTGCTCCTAATGCTCCTAGAAAGAAATGGTATAACTGTTGAAATTCTAACCATCTGGCTTCTTTTTGCAGGAAGAATTAAAACATAAACTCCTTACCTTCAAAATCAGGAGTTAAGAGTCAGTCTGTTAGATATAGGCCACAAAATCCTTGTTTTCATTGTGGTAGTTTATGGCATTCCATTTATACTTGTAAGGAATATCATAGTTTGTACTATGATTATTATCAAATAAAACCTTTTTTAAAGAAAGTTAGCATTATTCCTTCTAGTGTAAGTTCTGATGCAAAGTCTGATACTGTAAATTCTGATAAGAAAAATGTTAACATGAACTCTGATGTTAAATCCGCTATATATCTTAACAAACTTAATAAGGCCAAAGGATCCAAACAAGTCTGGGTCCTTAAAACTAATTATTAGTGGTCTTTGTGATTGCAGGGCAACAGGAAAAACATCCTAGTTCTGGACAGTGGATATTCAGGACATATGACTGGAAATAAAGCCCTGCTATCAGACTTTGTGGAGAAAGTTGGCCCAGGTGTTTCTTATGGAGATGGCAACATGGGAAAAACTCTGGGATATGGCAATATCAATCTTGGGAATGTCATCATTAAAAAAGTAGCTCTAGTCTCAGGACTTAAACACAATTCTGGCTGAATGTTAGTCAAATTTGTGACAGAGGTCATCATGTGGATTTTTTTGAAGAATACTGTGAAGTTGTAAGCAAATCTACAGGCAAAGTTGTTCTGAAAGGATACAGGCATGGTAACATTTATGAAGCCAAGCTTTCAACAAGTACTGATGGTTTTGCAATCTGTCTGTTAAGTAGAGCATCAATTGAAGAAAGCACAAGAAACTCTCTCATTTAAATTTCAACAATATAAATGAACTTGTCAAGAAAGATCTTGTGAGAGGACTGCCAAAATCAGTGTTTGCTCCTGATGGCCTTTATGATTCATGTCAAAAGGCAAAATAAAGAAAATCTTCATTCAAGAGCAAGACTGAATCTTCAATTCTTGAACCTTATCACCTACTACATGTTGATCTATTTGGTCCAGTGAATGTCATGTCTATTGCAAAGAAGAAATATGATATGGTCATAGTAAATGAGTTTACCAGATACACATGGGTGTATTTCTTACTCACAAAAAGTGAAACTTCATCTATTTTATTTGATCATGTCAAACAACTGGATAAATTGGTTAAAGACTCTGTGAAAATCATAAGAAGTGATAATGGCACTGAGTTTAAGAATTTGATTATGGAAGAGTTCTGCAAAGACCATGGAATCAAGCAGGAATTTTCTTCTCCTGGAACTCCACAGAAAAATGGAGTTGTTGAAAAAAAGAATAGAACTCTTATTGAAGCTACACGAATTATGCTTGATGAAGCAAAGTTACCAACCTATTTTTGGGCTGAAGCTGTGCAGACTGCTTGTTTTACTCAGAATGCAACACTTATCAACAAGCATGGAAAGACTCCATACGAGATAGTGAAGAAAAAGAAGCCAAATCTGAAGTACTTTCATGTATTTGGATGCAAGTGTTTTGTTCTTAAGACTCATCCTGAACACCTATCTAAATTTGATCTAAAAGCTGATGAAGGAATTTTTGTTGGATATCCACTTTCCACAAAAGCCTTCAGAGTCTACAATTTAAGAACAAGGGTTGTCATGGAATCTATCAATGTCTCTTTTGATGATAAGAAGATTATCGGACTTGAAGAATTCAATGATCATGATCAGCTGAGATTTGAGAATTAAGTTTTAAATTCTGATTTTGTAAATCCTGACAGTCTAAATCCTGATACTGCAAACTCTGATGGGTTAAACTCTGATGTTATTAAAACTGTGGTGACTATGCCAAAGGAAAATGCATCTGTGCAGGGGGAGCATATTGAAGATCCAACCACATCTCAAGAAGCATCAGAACCAAGAACAGGCTCTTCAAGTTCTGATTCGTCAAGTTCTGATGGGCCAAGTTCTGATAATTCTAGAAACTCAAATTATGATTCATCAAGTTCTGATGGGCCAAGTTCTGATAATTCTGGAAACCCAAATTCTGAAGGATCCAACTCAGAGAGCATAATTTCAGGGGGAGCATCAGAAAATGTTGATGGAGACAGCATGGATCATGGGGAAGCATCCAGTTTTAGAGATAATCTTCCATCTGCATGGAAGTGGACTAAAGCACATACACCTGACTTGATTATTGGAGATCCTGAAGCAGGTATAAGAACTAGGACAGTGACATCAAATGAATGTCTCTATCACCCTTTTCTTTCTCAGGCTTAACCAAAGAAAGTGGAAGAAGCTCTTCAAGATGTTGATTGGGTGCAAGCAATGCATGAAGAGTTAAATGAATTTGAAAGAAATAAAGTTTGGACCCTAGTGCCAAGACCAAAGAACAGATCAGTTGTTGGTACAAAGTGGGTGTTTAGAAACAAAACTCATTGTGATGGCATAATTACAAGGAATAAAGCAAGGCTGGTTATAAAATGATAAATATTTGCACCAGTTGCTAAATTGGAAGCCATAAGGATATTTTTGGCTTATGTTGCTCACAAAAAGTTTACAGTCTTTCAAATGGATGTAAAAAGTGCTTTTCTTAATGGAGAATTAGAAGAAGAAGTATATGTTGAACAACCTCCAGGTTTTGTAGATTCAAAATTTCCTCATCATGTCTACAGACTTGATAAAGCACTTTATGGCCTTAGGCAAGCTCCAAGAGCATGGTATGAGACATTAGCTCAGTTTCTTCTGGGAAAGTAGATTCAATAGAGGGACTATTGATTAAACTTTATTCTATCTCAACCATGGAAAGGACTTACTTTTGGTACAGATATATGTTGATGATATCATTTTTGGTTCTACAAATGACAAATTTTGTAAAAGGTTTGCCAAGCTAATGCAGTCAAGATATCAAATGAGTATGATGGGAGAACTTAGCTATTTTTTGGGCCTTCAAGTCAAGCAAAATGAAGAAGGAACTTTTATTTGTCAATCTAAGAACACCAGAAATTTTTTGAAGAAATTTGGAATGCAAGACTGTTCAAGTGCATCCACTCATGTGGCCACTGCAACAAAATTGGATAAGGATACTGGTATATCAGTAGATATTACTGATTACAGAGGTATGATTGGCTCACTACTCTATCTAACTGCAAGCAAACCTGATATCATGTATGCTACCTGTCTTTGTGAAAGATTTCAAGCAGATCCAAGAGAACCCCACTTAACAGCTGTGAAAAGAATTTTGAAGTACCCTAAGGGTAAAGCTGATCTGGGATTGTGGTATCCTAGAGAATCAGATTTTAAGCTAATAGGTTACTCAAATGCAGATTTTGCAGGATGCAAAATTGATAGGAAAAACACAAGTGGAAGCTGCCAATTTCTTGGAGGCAGATTGGTTTCTTGGTTTAGCAAGAAACAAAAGTCAATTTCCACATCAACCGCAGAAGCAGAATACATTGCTGCAGGAAGCTGTTGTGCACAGATTCTTTGGATGAAGAATCAGTTACTGGATTATGGGTTAACATATTTCAAAATCCCTATTTACTGTGATAATCAAAGTGCTATTGCTATGACAGGTAATCCAGTTCAACACTCAATGACAAAGCACATCAGCATCAGGTACCACTTCATAAGGGAACATGTGATAGAGGGTATAGTGGAATTGCACTTTGTTCCAAAAGATCAACAACTCGCAGATATCTTCACAAAACCACTGTGCGAAGCTACTTTTACAAGATTGGTAAATTAACTTAGAATGGTTTCAGCTTCTTTCTCTAAATATGCTTAGTTTATGTTCTGTTACATCAGACTTTATGATCAGTATTTATAAATATTACTATATTTGTGTATTTTGTGCATAAATTGAAATTTTTTAAGTGCTGATTATTGTCTGATGTGAATTTCTAAACTCTGATAGTGATATGAATGTTTCTGTGACTATTCAATCCAATAAGGATAACTGTGCTAGATGCTGACCTAGTAGTCTTTAATATACTAAAGATCCCATGTTTGAAGTAATTGTTTATGTGGAAATCTTTTAACATAAGCAAATTCTGATATTGAGCTTAGTTATGTTTACTTTGTGTATCTTATTACTAAGTCAAAAACTAGAATGTTGCTTCTTATCTGTTAAGTTCTGATGTTTGTAAATCTTATGGATGTACTAAGTGCTGATAAGCCTCACTTATCAAAAGAAAAAGAAAAAGAAAAGAAATAAAAATGAGGTACTCATTTAAGATCTAGAGAAAAATGTATGTGGAAGGGAAGTCCCAAGTGCATTGCTGGTATTAAGTAATATGCATTAGAAAAGCAAAATAAAATTTTCTTGGTGACTTTTCACATTCTCTGATTACTGGAGAAATACTCTGATAATAGCATAAATTCTGATAAGCAGTCGTGACTCACTTACACTGAGAAGCCACTGTAAACAGGAATTTCAAAAGATGCATAAAATGAGCACAAAACAGTTGAGGTGGACTCATGCATGAACTCATTCTATAGTAGACTTCAGAATAATGACAGATTATGAGCAAAGTTCTTAGTTATGCCATATTTCTAAGATGTACTGAAGTGAATCAGACTTTACTCTTTGTCTGATATTTAGCTTAATGCACACACTTACACTCCATATGAATGATGAAAATTACTGTGGTGATCAATGTTGTTTTAGATGAATAGTCTAAGTGTCAGTTGCATAAATTCTGAGGACAAGTTCTGATGGAAGCTCTGATGATTAAGTTCTGATGTACTCATATCAGTATTTGTGTGAAGAATCACAGAAATAAACATTCACTTTTTGAGTTAAGGAGCCATATTCTGATGACTTTTAAATTCTGATAATAATCAAGTTCTGATGATGACGTAGCAGTGTTTAATTACTTGGTTTACTTTTAAGTCATTACTTAAACGGTTATATTTTTGTTCAGAATATTGGTTTATGTGAGATAAAGGAGTGATAATCATTTGTTTAGTGGGAACAGTTTCTTTTTGACAAACTAAACATGTAATGTAATCATTACTTATTTACCATGCCCATTAACTTTTGTCTTAACTGCTGCATGGCTGACAGGTGTAAAGGTCTGCTCCACTTCTCAATAACTATTGTCACGTGGGATGTTTAAGTAAAAGAGATAAAAGATTTTCAAATCTTTTATTTTAATTTCTATTCTACTCACTCTCTCTCTTTTCTTATTCTCTCACATTTTCTGATGGTTTTCTATACAGACCTTTCATCAAACACCTTTCAGGAAATCTTATTTCTCACCTATTTCTGATGGCACCCAAGGATTTAATTGTTGATGGAGCCAAGTTTGTACCAAATAACTATGCTGCAATCTTGAATAAGGCTGAAGCTCCATCAGAACTGCACTTTGTGCAAGATTTATTACCCAATAGTGAGATTGGGTATGCTTTGACCCAACCCCAAACTATTTCAAGCAAACAAGTGCTGCCATTTTGGCAAACTGGGCTTTTTGATAATGGTGGTGCTGCTGGTTCACCAAGCATAATTTTCACATTAGGAGATGTCGAGCATGTGGTGACTCCAGGAGCAGTTCGTAAAGCTATCCACTTACCTGAAGGTTGTACATTCTCAATAGTGGAGGATCATGTTTTACAACAGCTTATGGCCAGCCTGGGCTATGAGAAAAATTTGGGAAAGCTGGCTCAACTGAAAAGATCAAATATCAGAAAGGAATGGAGCTTTTTCTTTGATTGTATCACTAAGGCATTTATCAATAAATGCTCTAACTTTGATGCTATTCCCATCATGAGTCAGCAAATCGGGTATGCCCTTATCCATCAAACTCATTATGATTTTGTAAGTGTTGTGCTAGGTTTCATAGGGGATAGGATGACAGAGGATAGGAATATAATATACTTTGCTAGATTCGGTCAGCTTATATATACTTTTTGTTGTGTTGATGAGCACCCACTAGCCAGTGATTTAATTCCACCCTTTAAGCTTGCAAAAAGGGCTTTTAATGATTTGTTAAATGCTAACAATAAGAAACAAGTGATGAGACCCTTACAAATTCCTTAGTCAGTAAAAAAGATCTTGGTAAATGCTGATCCACAAGCATATACATCTGTCAATCCTGATGTTCAACCCACCAACTCATCACAACCAATCCAATCTCCATCCGCACCTACCACAACTACACAAACACCTCAACCTTCTCAACCTCAATCAACTCAACCCTCCATCAGAATATATTACAAACCAACACAGTCATCTCAACCTCAACCTTCAGCACATCCAGTGAAGCCTTTATCTTCAAAACCCAAGAGGACTAAGATAGTACCTCAGTCTCAATAGAAGAGAAGGAGAATTATTCTGAGAGATTAGTCAGATAATGAGGAACAAGTTCCTATATCAGAACCTATTGTTGTAGAAGCTGAGAAGATCTCTTCTCAGAAAGATACTGAAACTGAGAATTCTAGTCCCCTCAAAAGGCTTATAAAGCTAAATACTGATGATGAAGTTACCAAAGTCTTTACTTCAGCAAAGAGACTTAAAAAGCAAAGAGCCAGGAGGGCTATAAGTGAATCATCACACTCCGAAGAAGTTCTGAAAGCAGCAGCTAAGGAAGGGGGTCAGGAATCTATGATCTCAACAGAACCTATAGTAAATGAATTACTTCCCACTGCTGAATCAGACTTTACTCAAGCTCAAAAGTCTTATATTCAAGAGCAAGAGGATATTTTGGAGCAAGTGCCTGCACCTCCTGTGTCTCCTATCATTAATCCAGTACATTCTGAAGACCCAGGTATAAGTGCTGAAATAGACATACATAACTTGGTTGTGCCTGAGGTTCTGTACTTGAAAGCTCCACCAACTCAACTCACTCCACCAACAACACCAATTTTGGATGCTAATTTCAATGCAGATATTCCAACAACACCAGTTCTCAATCTAGATGATAAAGATCAGATTGTAGGTGGGCATCAAAATTTAGATGTTGATCAGAACTTAGTTGCAGATCAGAATTTAGAGGATGATGTTGAAACCTCTATAGCCTCACATACTTTTATTCTATCAGAGGATGTTGATACTACATGATCTGTAAGTTCTGATGCTGACAATGCTGAAATTAGTGGTGAAGATGCTATAAATATAGATGCTGATGCAGCTGGTGCATCTGGACATGCACCTCAACAAGCTCCATGCAAAGCTGATCTAATCAAGAAGTTTGTTAGAGAGGATGCACCAGTACCTTGGAGTGAAACTCCTAGAGGAAAGGAGTGGACAAAGGAGTGGAACAAAGTTGATTTTGTTCCTACTGAAAAAATTCTTGCTGAGCACCTGGCCAAAGCTGATGAAATGCTGATAAATAATGATTTCAAGGCACAATTGAGAGTTACTGCATTGAGTACTAGGCACCTTCAAGGTCAACACTCAATAACTCATGACAAGGTGAACAAAATTCAAGAATCACTGATCCAGCAAGATATGAATGTAAAATTGGAAAAGAACAGGTTTTTTAAGCCAACCTTTGACTGAATTGGGTATATCGAAAAGACTCAGTAGAAGCAACAAGATCGGATTTCTGAAATTCTAAAGAATCAAACTTCTCAGCAAACTCAACTCAATAAGATCCAATCCTCAGTGGAATTGCTTGTCTCTCTTCTTCTACCTGCTGATGCCAAAAAGGGGGAGAAAGTGATTAAGTCCAAATGCAAATCTAGTCAAGTACTGAAGGGTAAGGATGATGGAAATGATGACCAGGGAAACTTTAAAAGGGGTAGAGGTCATGGTCAAGGAAAAGGTTTTTTATCAAGCAAAGCTGGAACTACAAGTCAAAGAACAAGTTCTGATGCTAGGAGAAGAATAAGTTCTGATACTGGTAAAAGAATAAGTTCTAGTGATCAAACTCTGGAACTTGATGAAGAGATTTCCAAAAGACTATTCCTAAAGGACAATACAGGCATGGATATTGAAAGTCTGAAGGAAGAAGTAGCCAGACTTAAAGCAGAAAATGTCAAGTCAAAGTCTAAAGCTCAAGTCATGGAAAAGAAGCCACCTAAGCCTAAGGGAATTGTGATAAAAGAAAAGTCAATTTCTGAGGCAACCAAGGCCAAATCACAAGTGGAGGTAGATCCAAGATCCAAGGGCAAAGCAAAAATTGATGAACCTGTAAAGGTATACATGCCAATTATGGATAAAGAAATAATTAATGATAAAGATACCAGTCTGATTTTGAAGAAAAAGGATATTCAAACAACCTCTGACAGAGCTCATGTTGTTCAAGATCAGGACTTAGTAAAATCTGATATTACAGTGAAGCAAGCAACCTCTGACATAGCTCAAGTTGGCTTGATATCAGAAATTAAAGAAAAGGGAACCTCTGACATTGCTCATGTTAAACCTTCAAAGATGCTACTACCAGGATTCACAAAAGCTCAACAGACTCAACCTTTGAAGACCACATCAAGTGGTTTTGAAGCAAGAGTTGTTCAAGGAAAGGAAGCAAGGGATAAATCAGGATTGGGTAGTTCTAAAGAGAAGAGAGTAAACAATACTACCAATGATCCAACTTCCTTGAGTGAACCAAGAGTAGGAACAACTCCTGAAAGATTGAATCAACTTGAATCTGTACAAATGGTTTACCACTCTGTTTTGAAAGAAGATATCATGTTATACTTTATGACAGATGAGAGGGTATTCCAGATCAGGGAGAATGCTATTTCATTGAAGTATTTTGAAGAACTGGAACATGTTCTATTTCTACTTCAAGTGAAGAATAGATCAACAGATTATGTTGCAGGTTATTTAAAATCAAATATTCAAAGACAGAAGAGGCTTTACTCTGTAAAGTCTGACAGCCCATACTTTCCTAAGTACAGAGATCACAATGGTGATATTATTGAAATGAAGCCTAATACTGTTAAAATCATCACTACATTTTCTGGTAACTTGAATTCAATCTAGAGTCTGATAAAACCTATATCATCAGACTGGATCAGGATATAAGAAAAGCTAAAATAAATGATCTCCGGGCTGCTATCCTTCAAACTGGTGAAGATACAGTTGAACTGAAAAATGCTAAAAGGAGGATGGTCAATAAACTTAAATATGATGAGAGAAGTCTGTTGAAGAACTATCTCAGGATAACTCCTGATATCAAAGAGATCAGAAATTGAAGCCAAGTCAAAGATCTACAACTGCTTAAATTCTAAAGTGTATACAGACTGAAGCTGATATCAGACTTTAAGGATGGTAAAGCTGTAAGGACTGTAAGTTGTAGTTATCTAGTCAAATTCTCATGCATTTGTACTTAATTTTTTTGACATCATCAAATATTTGTTAAACTTGTATATTATGCTAATTTACAAGTTGGGGGAGATTGTTAGATATATTTGTGATGTCATGTCATGTCTAATATAATTTGTGTTTAGTTTTCAGATCTTACTTAATAGGACAAATCAGTACTTAACTGGAAATCAGTACTTATACTGAAGTCAGAACTTAAGATATCAGAACTTAAGTTGTCAGAACTGAAGTTATCAGAAGATATTTATCAGGAGAAAATATCAGGACTTAAGAAGACGTTCAGATAAGGAAGGCCGATGATTGAAAGGAAAGAAGATCAAGACAAACATAAAAAGAGATATGTATTAAGAAGAATTCTATGAAGAATAGAATACTTGGAAGAAAAGATAACTAGTTGATATATTTTAGGATGCAGAATTATATTTGATATCAATTAGAAGATTATCTTGTAACTGTGTGTCTATATAAACACATCATAGGATTTACCCTATATGTGTTATCTTAATTGAGAATATTATTCATTGTAACCCTAGCAGCTCTCATGATATTTCTTCATCACTGAGAGAGGACAGTTCCATTGTAATACTATTTTATTATTAAGATTATTCTGTGTTTCATACTTGTGTTCTTAATTCGATTTGATTGTGCTAGACACTATATTCAACCCCCTTCTACAATGTGTGTGACCTAACATAAATATCTCCCACATGATTGAGGTATGCTTCATTTTTGCAACATTTTAATCAATTATCTGGTTATTATTAAGAATTTCTTCATTCACCTTCATTATCCAATCGATCATTTGCCTCATCTAATACATGCAGCTTTACTTTCTTGTTTCTCTAGTTAATTTACCTCATACGGTTTGCTAATTACTCCAATTCACGCTAAAATTTCATACTTGCAACGTATCATGTATACAGATTTCCGCCTTTGATATAATGTCCTTGCAACAATCCCGTTATCGGCATAATGATTCCTTTCTTCAAGTAAATGTCCACCATTCTTTGGCTTGCAATTGTCCATACTTTTTACGTAACTCCATCTGCTACATGGGTTCATTTTACTTCCTTTTTAAAACATTCAAATGATAGACCTTACACAAAAAGGAATTGGTGTATATGATTTTGATTAGAAACTTTTTGTTAGGAATAAGAGTACAAGAAAACAATCGGAGAAATTCATGAATCAACAAATCAGGATTTAAGAAGAATGAATGAATAATGATTTGAATAAAAATGAGACAACCATATTAGTACTCAAGATGGCCAGTCTTTCATACCATATGGCATACAACACATTATTAGGTGGCGTCCCACCAGACTCTTTGTCGTTTCGACAAATCGTCACACCATAACACTGCTTGTCCCAATTTGGAAATAATATTTTGAAGAAGTATTGATTTGAAAGGGATTCAACAATCACCTTATAAAGCTGATCATGAAAGAAGTTCATACTTTACTCGAGATTTATAAGAATGATAAGAAAAAAATGATATCATTGGTCGTCGTCCGCATTTTATCTGTTTACAACTTCAACGCTTGTCCGATCAATAAATCCCATTTTGAGTCATATATTAACTTTAGAAAGTTCTCTGAAATACTTTCTTAAATCAATCATTAGAATAAATTCTCCTGTACTGGGTCTTGTATCTTTCGCGTTGCGCTTCCATGTTCAATATTTCTATAATTCGACCCTATTTTCAAGCTTTACGAGATTTACAATCACAACTTCAAATTTCGCTTATGCTGCTGATCATTCAACATATCGCCTCCTTTTCCAATAACGTTCTTCCTTTAGAAAGGTCTGGAGATTTTCTCAATCTTCTTTGCTCATACTCGGCTTCTTATAAATCGACACATTCTTCGAACTCTAATCGTCTTAGAAATTGGATGAACAGTTTCTCCGTACATTGCTTCTGTCGTTAAACTTATCAAACAACATTTGCATTCTTCTGCTAGGGACAATCAAATCTTCTTCGTAATAGCGGTTTCATTTGGCCTTCTAAACGAACCATAATAATTTCTAGTACAAATATTCGTCTGGATAATCTGAATCTTATAACAACTAAGAAACTCAAGTAGTAATTGGGCAACCAAGTTTTAAAACTTGTTTTGTTCCAAGGAATTTTATAAAGAAATTTGTGAAGAAAATCTCTTTTAAAAACTGTTTAAAATTTTGAAAATCATACACCTTGTCGTCGTTACTATATAAGTTGGTTGTCGTCCTTCTCAACTATCACAAGGAATCCAATTAGGAAAATAATCAGATAAGAGCCCATTCCTTTTCATATATCTTCTACCCCTTGGGTCCATTTTGCCTTCATTGGTCAACAAAACTCCAGTTACCGTGCACACAATCTTATTCGTAACTTCACTTCTAGTTTTTCATACTGGTAATATTCCCACCCTTATCTCTTACGGTTACTAAGTATAACAAATCTATCCAGTAATCAGCAGATTTATTTTATAACACAAGGTCGATTTATATCACATTACTTCTATATGTATCATGTTTGATCATATCGTTATCATATAATTTCAAGAATGCTCTCGATTTCCAATCCTCTCAAATTTCTATAAAGATCCATCTACCTCACTCCACAAGATAATCGTGGGTGGCATACTCATTAGTAGCTTCCTATAACCTGGTAGAGGCTATCTTCCGAAACACACGTACCCTCACTCTAGGTTCTTCTAACATTTCTTAATATCTCTTGTACTCACTATATGTTATAGCTTTTGAACCCATCCATCTGGTTGTTGTTACTTCATAAGAAGAGTTTTAAACGGATGTTATAGAACATAATATAGAGTAGACAGAAAAGATGCGCGTACAACAGAATATCCAGTAGAACTAGAATCAGCGTGTGGGGGATTCTCGAATAGGTAGCCTCGCATCAGGGGATGAGATAATAGTTTGAAAAGGTGCAATTACTGCGATAAGATGTGACATGGATACCACCGGTGGAAGAGCAGAGTGTGAATCAGATGATAGTCTTCCGAATGAAAGCTCCAAATGATCAGACGATCCAGGGATAAAAGAATCTTCCATCTGCGCCATCTGAAAATCACGTCGCTAAATAAGGATGTCAAATTTCATCACGAATCCCACTAAAACCTACTATTTGATTGCACTCAACTTCTCGACGTTCTATCTTTCTATTTCCTAATCCTAATCATAACCCTCTATCCATTTCCCGACAATCTAGGATTGTTTCAATGACTTATAACCTGTAGCTCTGATACCAAATTGTGACGCCCTCCAAACTCGGGTCAGAAGTTTGGGGCTCACATCACACACCATAATATTTAAACCTGTATATAAAGTATTATATTCCTTGACCCTTCTGTACACAACCACGGATCACAACAGGTTAAAGTATGAAAGCAAGCCATAATCTTAACTTTTATTACATCGTACCAAATCCCAACTAATTCAACTTACAATGGCTAAGGATATCGTACTTACAATCTTACACAACTCATACATAATATAAAACTCCTTCTAACACGATCCATCTTAACCGGAAATCCTAGTTCGCACACTGGACAGGGAATCCTCGTTACCAACAATTTCCTTTCCAACTGTTGAAAACATAAAAGTTTTGCAAGAGTGAGCTTACCAGCTCAACAAGTAATAATATCAGCAATTGAGGTTAAACAATCACTAATTGAAATGATTCAGAAGAATCAAGTTTCCGAATAAACAATGATTAGAATTGGATATTCACTTTTTATTTTTTTTAAAAAAACCAAGGTTAGGCTGCTGATCAGTCACGCACTAACCCCGAGCAAGGCTCCGAGCTTTGCTCTATATACTGGATCCAAGGCACGCATTGGCCTACTCTGACTACGGATCTGGTCCACATTCTAAAACAATCCAATTCTAAAATAATTCAAAATGATAACCAATGTAATAAATAAGCTGAATCATAAACAACATTTATCTTGAAGCACAGGGTGATTCACAATACTATGAAGGTATAACAAGAGATTCAAAAACATTGGCTTTTAATCAAGGAAAGAATCAGAAATTAGAAGACCAGGGGTTCAAGGGTTCCAAAGATTGGTCTTCTTTTAAACAAGGAATAAGGGTTGGTATATCAAGCAATTCAATATCAGAAATCAGTATGTGGTAGATATGTATTTGTGGAGTAGTATCGTATGTGTTTGGATAGTATCTGAGAATTCAACAATCAATGGTTTATGAAGAACAAGGCTTATGGCTCAAGATCAAGAAGAATTAGGGTTCAAGATTAAATAGTTTAAAGCACTTGCAATATAAACCATGAATTATATATGCAATATATCTTGAAGAGAAGTTCAGAAGTACTTGCCTTATTATCGACGATTTCCACTTTACTTGTACTCATCTAACAATTTTACTCATCAACCACTTTTCTTCTCAATCTATGCATTGCTTCTATTTATCAATCACTTTCCTTCTCTTTCTACGCTTTGATTCTATTTACAGATCACTGGTTTCCTTTTCTATGCCTCGCTGACTCTTCTAGGCATCACAAGTGTCTATCAATTATTCATACTCATATTATTCTAATCGTCACATAGATGTCATAAGCTTTTATCTACCCTTCGTTTCACCCAAATCCGATTTACGGATTAAAAGTTATGACTAAAACAGTCAAACCATAACCACATAGGCATATAACACATCAATAAGTTAGCACGTAGCACATAGCACGCAAGATATTTGATCAAAATAATTTTTCAACGAAGATTCGGGGTCAAAATGATTTTCCAGGTATTTAATACGAATTTTTGAACATTTTTCGGAATTAAAACGGGACTTCAAATCAATTTACAATTAAATAATAGGGTTCGAACAACCGAATCTGACTTTAAAATAAATTTATAATAATTATCGAGCCTTGAACATAATTTAAAATAATATTCTAAAGTTCAAAACTATTTTTCGGAATTTTTAAATAATTAAATCTAATTATTAAATCAATTAAAATCAATTAATAATTAATTAAATTAATTAATAAATTAATTATAAATTAATCAATTAATTAAAATAATTAAAAACTAATTAAAATTAATTAATAAAATAATTTTGATTTATTTTTGAATAAATAAATAATTAAAACAATTTTCTGGATTTAAAATAATTAAATAACCATATTTCTGATTTTTAAATAATAAAAATATCATTTTTGAAAATAAATAAAACAGGAATCTGGTTTTTGTATGTTTTTGAAACTGTAATATTAAAAATGAAATTTTCTAAAAACCTGGGGGGTCAGGGGGTAATTTCACCACCTCCCCCCCCTTTCTTCAGCGGCCGTTGCCGGCGAAGTCTTGGCCGCCGACAAGAAGCTTCCCGGTGACATCGCACATGTCCAGAACAGCGTAAAAACGAGTAGCTAAATTCCCTAGCATTGCAAAAATCGTTTTATCAGCTCAAAATTACCAGATTCACCACCAAATGGCCGGGATTTCTCTCGCCGTTTCTTTCCCATTTTTTCTGGCAAAGTCGATTTCGACTTCCTTTGATAAAACGGACACTACTAAATGATTCCCCTTCCCACGATCTGTTTATTGATGTAATTAGTATGTTTGCAGGTCTAACGAGTTGAAAATCCGGCCAAAAGTATGAGTTTTCCGGTGAAATTATTCAAGAACACGAAGAACATTCAAACTCAAGAATCAAATCAACTTTTCTACATGTTATTGAACTCAATTTTTGAAATATTATATACCAAATTGACGAGGAAGAAAAGATCTACACGATTATGCCATCAAATCATATCAAAAACATCATGAATAAAAATTCATAATTTAATCAATAATTAATTCGAATTTAAATAATTAAATCAGAAAAATACCTTGATTTCGAGGCAAAAACAAATGGTTGATTCAGAATGAAGATTTCGAGAGCTTCGTTTTGATATGCTGCATGCCCGAATCAGAGTTCGATAACGCCTTCGTTTGTACGATTGATTCTCAGGAACATATCGGTTTCTAGGGTTTTTTTCTCTGTAATTACTATATTTTAACTGGTTGTAAATGAATAAACGAATAAAATGAAATAAGAGATATTCTATTTATATTTATTGAATATTGGTTCGTTCTGGATCGTTTTGGATCGTTAAATTAGTTACTTAGCCACTGAGTAACCGCGAAAATGATCCGATTTGATACCCGTATTGGATAATTATTCAAATCGGGCTTTTTATAAAACACTTTATACTAAAATAATGTAATAATATCCCGTCTTTCGAGAATACGAATTTCGTTGATTCACCGAAATGATTATTGTATCGAAATTCTGGCGCCAGGCCGCGCACGGGTCAAACCGTAATCCGGATTGAAAAAGTCAAAACACGGAAAATGTCCGGAATTACCAGATTAGGTTAGGAAGGAGTTTTCAGAAGAGTTTTGGGTTGTAAAAACGTAAAAACGGTTGAAGTCGGACGATTCCTGGCTTTATAAATAATTTTGTAATTATTCAGAAAATAATTAATAATTTCATAAATCAATATAAAATCATTTAACAGCCCAAAAATTACCAGAAAAATACCATAATTATCTATATTTTATTCTGGTCATAATAAAATTAACAAACTTATACTGTATCACATAAAAGCATTCACATATTCACACCAATCGTAAGATAATTCACCAAAAATCACATAATAATTATATGAAAATTATTTATTGATAAAAATAATTACACGCGATATCCCAGATGTTAAAGAGATGATTCAAACATCACAACCATATTCTCCATCTTTAACTCTGTTGGAGAAGCCAAAAATCCATGCAAGTGAGCATCATCTTCTAGATGATTTGTTGGCTCACTTGCCATTTCTTTCTGAGACTATTGAGACATCTGTGCCAAAATTTTCATCAATCTGCACAGAGTCCACAACAGTCTCCACTCCAAACTCATTCATTTCTACTTACTCGATGGATATTGTTCATCCGTCGAGTAGTGATTGTATCCTGATGGATGTGCCTAACAGCAGTCATCCGTCGGATAGTCAAATTACTAACCCGATGGATATTTCTCATCCGTCGGATGTCTCTGCAAAACTCCAAAGTTCAACTATGGTTACAAGTGCAGATGACTTAGTAATTGTGCAATCACTATTAGGATTGAGGGAAGGTAGTGACTTGAGTGAGAGTCTGGGTTGCTCCCAGGAAAAAGGAGAGAAAAAGAGTGATCTAGTGCAGTCCATTTCTTCAGGACTGACAAAAGTGAGTGTGAGGAGTCCCACCTTAGATGGTGAAGGTGAGGGTGTGAGGGTGGGGATCCAAGGTGAGACCTTGATGCAAGAAAAAGAGAGATACTGAGAGAAATGCAGGTACAGGAGATATAATGGTGGGTGTCATTGCAAGTGAGTTAATGAATGTCCAGGATGCTAACATGGAGGAACTATTTCAGCAAAGTCAAGTTATTGTAGATTCCACCTCCTTGGATGCAGAGGCATTTACTCACCCTGTTCCAATATACCAACTGTTAGCTGGACAGGGCAATGACAATGCAGAAAGGATGCTAAATTTGGTGCACACCACACAGTCCATGCAAAGAGCTAAGGATGCCATCACAGCTTTGCCTTCAACAGCTGGTGATGTTGATTATGAGACTGGTGGTTCAGAAGAATTCTTTGAAGGTGAGGGTGGAGATAGTGAAGAAGAGCCATTGGACATAGGGGGAGAAGTAGGCCCTAGTTCCAGATCAGGTGTGGCGCCCTCCAAACCCGGGTCAGAAGTTTGGGGTCCACACACACCTTATTTAAAACCTGCTTATAACAATATTAAAGATAATAATAATAATAATAATATGCAATGACCCTATTTACTAACTACCACGGATCGCAACAGGTTAAAGTATGCACACAAGCCAAGCACACTAATATATTACAAACCGTTCAAATCCCAACTATTCCAAACTCAAACTGAGTATTAAACATTATTACAACCTTTTACAGACTTAAATTATTCCAAAAGAAGCCTACTAGCTCAGCTTCCTCAACCTGAAACCCTAGCTCTCGCGCTGGACTGGGGATCCTCTTTACCAACTGGTTCTTTTTTAACTGGAAAGAATATAAACAACATTGCACAAATGAGCTAACTAGCTCAGCAAATCACAATGACAAAACTGGGAATAATGATCATCAAGTGAACATGATTATGATATCAAGTGAACAATGGATTATGATTTAGAATTGGATATTATACTTTTAATTTAAAAACCAAGGTTAGGCTGCTGATCAGTCACGCATTAACCCCGAGCAAGGCACGCAGCATTGTTCTAACTACTGAATCCAAGGCACACATTGGCCTAACTTGACCATTATATGGTCTGACCACGAATCTGGTCCACAATTTTATAAAAACAGTCCAATTCTAACATAATAACAGAATATGCAATAATAAACAATAACCAGAATCAATAACAACAATAAGTGTTTAACAATGAAAGGGTTTCAATCCTTGTAAGGATCAATAAGTCAATTTAAAAGCTTGGATGCTGGGTAATTAAAGAATTGGATAACAAAGGAATCAACATTTCAGGGTTTCAAAGATTTGGGCTTTCAAAGCATAGGATGCAATGATTGAGTATACAAGTAATTCAGTTCAGTGTTTGGGATTTTGTTTGCATGTATTTGTAGAGTAGTATCGTATGCTTGAGATTCGTGTTTCGGTACACAACAATCAATGGTCTAGAAAGAATAAGGTTCATGGCTCAAGAACAATAACTGGAATCAGGGTTTTAGTTTTAGTGCTTCAAAGCACTTGCAATATCAACAAGACTATCAAGTACTACAATATCTCGAGAAAGTTCAGAACACTTGCCTGGTATTAGCTTACTACACTGCATCGCTTCCAATTACAACCGTCTTACTCCTCAACTATCTGTTTCCCTTTTCTACGCCTTGCCTCTTCTGCTCACATATCATAAGCATCTATCAATAATCGACTCATAGAATTATATTCAACACATACTTCTAGCTACCCTTCGCTTTACCCAAATCCGATTAACGGATTAAAAGTTACGCAATAATCAGTAAACATCGAATATATAAACCGACAGTCAACCAACATATCACATATAACACATAATACGTCACATAATCAATGACATATCATTTATAAAGACATTTTGGGTCATAAATAGGCTTTCTGGTATTTAAAATGATTTTTAAAACATTTTTCGGAATTAAAACGGGTCGTTGGATCAATTTCGGGTTAATAAACAGGGTTCGGTTGGCCAATTCTGGCTCCGAAATAATTTTAGAATAATTATCGAGCCTTGGAAATAATTTAAAATAATATTTTAAAGCTCGAAACTATTTTTTGAAATTTTTAAATCATTTTTAAATAATTAAATCTAATTAAATAATTAATTAAAATCAATTAATAATTAATTAAATCAATTAATCAATTAATTTTTTGAATTAATTGACCAATTAATCAATTAAAATTAACTAAAATTAATTAACTAATTAATTCATATTTATTTGTGAATTAAATATAATTTTCGGAATTAAAATAATAATTTTTAGAATTTTCAGAAATTAAAAATGAATTTTTATAATAAAAATAAATAGGAAATATGATTTTTAAACATTTTATAAACAGGAATCCTAAATTTGCAAAGTCTGGAAACTTCAGGGACCTAACTGTATCGTCCCCAAAAGTTCAGGGACCAAACTGCAAATATTACAGTCCAGTCGCCGGAAAACGTCGGGGGTGGCCGGAGAATTCGACTCCGGCATCCTCCCACCACCACAAGCTCCAGATCAATACTACACAACACCAGGAATCTATATCTGCAATCAAAATTCATCAATAACCCCAGACTTGGCC